>NC_081558.1:33682894-33822051 GCF_022355385.1 Mustela nigripes | reverse complement strand
TGGGAGAGAGCGAGCACAGGCAGACAGAATGGCAGGCAGAGGCAGAGGGAGAAGCAGGCTCCCCGCTGAGCAAGGAGCCCCATGTGGGACTCGATCTCAGGACGCTGGGATCATGACCTGAGCCGAAGGCAGCTGCTTAACCAACTGAGCCACCCAGGCGTCCCTTGTTTTTGTTTTTTACATTTACAATTTACATTTACAATTTAATCGCAAACTTAACAATTTACAATTACAAACTATAGAGACCCCTGCTCGTTTCTTTCAGCTTACTCAGGATGCTTTCCTCTCCACGCTCTGCAAGGCAGACCCCTGGATCTTAGATTTCTTTGAACTAGCCCTGTCCCCTTTGAACACACCCTGTTCCTCGTTCAGGAAACACCCTCCTTAATATGGCGGAGTCTCGGACCCTCCACCCAGTTAAAGTTCCCTTGTTCTTTGGATTTCGGTTTAAACCCCATTCCCTGAAGGAATCCTTCCCTCGGATTTGACCAGGTGTCTTCACAGGATCTTCAGGCCCCATCTGTGTATTTCTCTTGGAACAAAAGTCCCTTCTGATTTACACATCTATTGGGGAGATTTGCTCCTAACTGTCTCCCCAAACCATGAAGCTCTACATTCCAAGAAGGTAAAAGCACTGTCTGCTGTTTTCACCTCTGTATTTTCCTGCCAACCCAAATACACGCCCACCTTGGGGCTTTGCCCCTGTTGTTCCCTGTGCTCAGAACACTGTCTCTGGGACATCCTTTCAGTCCACTCTCTCACTTCCGTCAAGTTTCTGCTCAAATAGGAATGTAACCAAGAGTCTTCCCGATACCCTCACACATAAGAGCCCAATGGGGGCCTCACAGTTTGCCTTTCCCCACATTGCATAGCACCTCTGTGATCCAGAGACGACATTCTCATTTTTGCATCACTCTACTGCAATGTAAGGTCCGTGAGAATGTGGAGTCTTTGTCCATTTACTTGCCTATGTTTCCCCCAGTAGCTCAAATGCCTGACATGTATTAGGGGCTCAATCGGTATTTCTTGAATGAAAGGCTAAGTCAGTCCCCAGGGCTTAGCAAATTGTTGGTACACAGTAGGCACGCGGTCAATACTTGGGAAGGAACGAATGCTGGAGTCAAGAAGTACAGATGCCATTGACACAAATACAGGACATTTCATCTAGCTGGAAAAGTCAAATAAGGAACACAGACTAGGAAGAGGGTCTCTGCTATTGTGATGGCTTTAATCCAGGAGGGCAATAAGTCAAACTTCATTTCAGTTGTCAGTAAGGCCAGAATGTATGAGCAGGGATGGGAACTCTGTTCAATTCTTCCCGCCTCAGATATCTGTGTGACTACCCCCCCCTCCCCTCCTCGAAACCTTGGACGAATACTCACTCAGCTGGCAGCTTCCCTCGTGCTACAGTTCCACGCCAAGAACGGAGATCGAAAATGTCCCATAGAGAAATCAGCGTCGGGGTTGACCAACTGAAAGCCAAACCCTGCAGCTCTTTCCAGCATTCCTCAACTCCCCGGAGAGCTGGAGAGGAAAAGGAGCAGAGGCTAGGGGGCAGGGTTCTAGAAGAGTCCTTGCCTTCCTTACAAGGCTGAGTGGGTGGAAGAATGATGTATGGTGTAGGGCAGAGAGTCCTGTGTTGGAACCTTTTGGGAGATGAATTCCCTCTCCCCCTTTCAATGTTTTGGCCTTTCTGTTACTGATGACACTAAGAAGCCATAGGCTTTCTTCAGGAGCTGCGTCAGGATTTGCTCCATAAATTACCTGGGAGGATGCCATATGCAAATAGAAGAAGAAACAGCGGTCTTGATATTCACAGTGACAGCTTAGTTATCCTCAAGGGGAAGGGAAGGAGAAGGACATCTCTTTTTTCTTAATAAAGTCTGTTCTATCAACTCCTAGATTACATGATTATTCTTGCTTAATAACATCCTAGAAATTTTAGTAACAGCAATTTAGCCTGAATTTTAGCATAACCCTGCGTAATAGTTCTAGTGGATTGCTATTCTCCTTTGGAAACTACTTTTATAAATTTTTTTTAAAAGATTTTATTTATTTATTTGTTAGAGAGAGGGAGAGAGAGAGAGCGTGAGCACAGGCAGACAGATTGGCAGGCAGAGGCAGAGGGAGAGGCAGGCTCCCCGCCGAGCAAGGAGTCCGATGTGGGACTCGATCCCAGGACTCTGGGATCATGACCTGAGCCGAAGGCAGCTGCTTAACCAACTGAGCCACCCAGGCATCCCTGGAAACTACTTTTAAGGCCTGTCACAGGATATGTATCCTAGGATGTAGAAAGCCACATATGGATGTAAAAATGTGATTGCTATCTCCCCCAAACCAGATCATTTGCTTTTAATATAACGATCTCTGGGTAGGTCAGCAACACTCAGTACAGATAAAAAGGAAAAAGAGAAGGAAGTATATATTTATCATCAATAATCATGATTCTTAGGCTCAGTGGCAACTTACTGAAGAAGCATTTCGCCATAGCTAACAGCAATCATACACAGGTTATGAATGAGGACAGTGAATCTTAGAAATGGTACAAAACTTGCCTAAGGGGGCACATGGGTGGCAAAATGAGTTAAGCTTCTGCCTTCACCTCAGGTCATGGTCTTGGGGTCCTGGGATCGAGCCCCGAGTTGGGCTCTCTGCTCAGTGGGGAGCCTGCTTCCCCCTCTCCCTCTGTCTGCCTCTCTGCCTGCTTGTGATCTCTCTCTCTCTGTCAAGTGAATAAATGGAATCTTTGAAAGAAAAAAAAAATAAACTTGCCTAAGGATACGTCACCGTATGTGACAGCACAAGGCCTTGGTTCTGGAGTTGTCAGCTCTGAGAGTTCATGGTCTGCAGCAAGATGCGTGCTGAACACTGGTTTTCATGGAACATTTAATTTTTTTGCTTCGAACATTACATTGTATACTCCAGCACATTCTATATAATTTTAGTATATCAGGATTTTAAAATGCTGTCAGAGTATGTTTTTTTTAATTTAGGTAAAATTTGCATAACACAAAATTCACCCTTTTAAAGCATATAATTCAGTGGCGTTTAGTACATTCACAGGGTTGTGCAACCATCAGCACAATTTGGGTCTAGAACATTTACATCTCTCCAAAAGGAAATGCCATAATCATTCTTAGCTCTTCTCTTCCTGCTCCCCTCAGCTCCTTATCTCCTGATAACCACTAATTCACTTCCTTTTCCTATGGATTTGTCTATTTTGGACATTTTGTATAAATGGAATTATGGAATATGCTGCCTTTTCTATTCAGCTTCTCTCACTTGACATCATGTTTTCAAGGTTCTTCACGTTATAACATGTATCAGTACTTTGTTTCTTTTTATAGCTGAATACTACTGCATTGTCTGGATAACCACATTATCTTTATCCACTTAGCTGTTGATGGACATTTGGGTGGTTTCCACCTTTGACTATTGTGAATGCTGCTATGAATATCCATGTACAACTTTTTGTTTCTGCACTTGTTTTTAATTCTTCTGGGCCATACATACCGAGGAGTGGAATTGTTGGGTCATATGGTAACTCTGTGTTTAACTTATTGGGGGACGATTAAAGTGTATTGCACAGTGTCTTTATCATTTATAGTTCTACAAGGAACGCATGAGTGTTCTAATTTCTACACATCTTCATTTGTTATTTTCTATTGAAAAAAAAATTCTACCCATCCTGGTGAGTGTATCTCATTGTGGTTTTGGTTTGCATTTCCCTAATGACAAATTAAACACTTTTCATGTGCTTCAGTGTCTTATAAATAAGCTGTTCATTTTATTTATCTATTTTTTTAAATTTCACCACTTTTTTTTTTTTTAAGATTTTATTTATTTATTTGACAGAGATCACAAGTAGGCAGAGGGGCAGGCAGAGAGGTGGGGGTGGGGAAGTGGGGTGGGGAAACAGACTCCCCTCTGAGCAGGGAGCCCAATGCAGGGCTCCATCCCAGGACCCTGAGATCATGAACTGAGCTGAAGTCAGATGCTTAATTGACTGAGCCCCCCAGGCATCTCAAACTGCTAATTTTAGAATCTTTGCAGAATTACAGAAAATTTGTTAAGATTATGCAACATTTTAATAACACAGTGTTCATATCAAATGTACTGAAAGACATCTCTATACCTCCTCTACTTCTTCCACCTTGGGTTTTGAATTTTTTGATAGAGAAATACATTAGTATAAAAATTATAGTAATTTTAAAAAATATTTTATTTATTTGACAGAGAGAGAGAGAACAAGCAGGGGGAGTGGCAGCAGGACAGGGAGAAGCAGGCTCCCCACAGGGCAAAGAGCCCAATATGGGGCTTGGCCCTAGGATCCTGGGATCATGACCTGAGCCAACTGAGCCACCCAGCTGCCCCCATTATAGTTATGAATAAAGGCTGTGATGCATTGTTTATTTTGCCTAAGAAACTATGGGCTGGTTAGTATTATAGTGGCATTAGTAATTAATAAATGGGGGTGGGCTCAGGAGGAGGAGCATGTGTCTCGAGCTCAGGGTTATGAGCTTGAGCCCCATGTTGGGTGTAGAGACTACGCAAATAAATAAATAAATAAATAAACTTGAAACTAAATTAATAAATGGAGGTACACGGCACAGTGATTAAAAATATGATGTTAGGGGCACCTGTGTGGCTCAGTAGGTTGAGCCTCTGCCTTCGGCTCGGATCCTGGTAGAGTACTTAGGTAGAGTACTTAACCTCTCTGAACTTTAGTCTCTTCTGCAAAATAGGGATAATCTCTGCCTCCTAGTGTCATTATAAGGTTCAAAGGAGAAAAGGTATTGAAAGTATTTACATATACTTTTTGGCATTCGACAAGTGAGACATTTACTTTGTTTGCTTGCTTGCTTTTTAAAAACAAGATGTATTTATTTTATTTTTAGAGAGAGTGTGTGTGCAAGTGGGGCGGGGTGGGGGACACAGGGAGAGAGAGAGAGAATCCTCAAGCAGACACTCGACTGAGTACAGAGCCTGATGCAGGGCTTGACTTGGGGCTTGATCCCAGGACCCTGATATCATGACCTGAGAGGAAGTCGGGTGCTGAACCAACTGAGCCACCCAGGTGTCCTGTTTGCTTGCTTTTAAAAGCATGGAGCAATCACCCGATTTATCTGTATTCCCATAGTTGGTCAGAATCACAAGAGACCCTCCTTCTATCCCTGGATCCTTCATCCATTCACGCACGTATTCATTCGTTCTTCAAATATGCACTGGACGCAAGTTATGTGTCAAGTTGTGGTCAAGAAGCTACCAACACTGGAGTGCCTGGGGGGCTCAGTCTTTATGTGTCTGCCTTTGGCCTGAGTCATGGTCTAGCGATCCTAGGATAGGGCCCTGCGTCAGGCTCCTGATCATTGGGAAGCCTGCCTCTACCTCTCTCACTCCCCCTGCTTATGTTCCCTCTCTCCCTATCTCTCTCTTTCTGTCAAATAGGTGATTGGAATCTTAATAAAATAAAAAAAGAAGAAGAAGAAGGAGAAGCTACCAACACCGGAGCAGTAAAAATCACAGATCCAGAAGCAGAGAAACCAAAGATCAAATTCCAACTGAGGGCACCTGGGTAGCTCAGTGGGTTAAGCCGCTGCCTTCGGCTCAGGTCATGATCTCAGGGTCCTGGGATCGAGTCCCGCATCAGGCTCTCTGCTCAGCAGGGAGCCTGCTTCCCTCTGTCTCTCTCTGCCTGCCTCTCCGTCTACTTGTGATTTCTCTCTGTCAAATAAATAAACAAAATCTTAAAAAAAAAAAATTCCAACTGAAACTTCCTAGTTCTGTGATCCTGTGCAAGTCATCTAGTCCGGTTAAGCCTCTGTTTCTTCATATGTAAAATGGGAATGCTAATGCCCCCTGCCTCATAGAGTAGAGAGGTTTAAATAAATACAACATCTAAAGCATTTACCCAGCACATTCAAAACCTGTTAACCAATTTCTATTTTCATTAACCATTTCTATTTTGGTCATGATTTTGATGAACACAAATTAGTCTAAAGATTTAATGAGATAATAAACACAAAGATTTAGAGGACTTCAAGGCATTTTATAAATATGCCTCAACATAAATGTTATTTTTTTTTAAATTTGTTTTTCAGTCATTTAAACATGTAAGACCATCCTTAACTCACTGGTGATATAGGGAAAGGTTAAGGAATGGATCTGGCTATGGGCCATATTACCCTTCCATAGTGTATCCTACACAGAAAGGAGAAATACGGTTTCATGAAACTTTTGTTTCAGTCACATGTATTTTGTGTATGTGTGCTGGGAAGTGAAGCAAAATGCATTTATTACTCTGAAAAGCATTCAGAAAATTTGGAAAACACTAGCCTGGAGAAGGCTGTCAGCTATCTATAGAATAGCATCAGGAAATGTCAGCTTGCCTTAGCAAGTGGATCATATAGCTTTAATAGTTTTGGGCTTTAGTGGTGTCAATTAAAAAAGTACAGTCAGACTGAGATGGTATGTTAAAATCAAACTAATAACTGAAGGGGAAGTTAAGTCTACTGTGAAACAGGGTAAAGGAGGATTTCAGTGGAACAAAAAAAAAAGAAAACAAAAAAAAGATTTGCTATCTGTCCAGTTTCGGCTCCCATCACTCAGCCGTGAGTGTTCCCAGAACTCTCAGGATTCTAGAGGAAAGGTCACAAGATCAAGGTCAAATATCTGAAAAATGCAGATGCTGTGAGTTTGGGAGGGGAAACATTCCCAAGTGTATGCCAGCTTGCGCTTTTGCTAAAGCGGAGGGCTAACTTAATAATTAAAACTGCAGTGTCTTCCAACACTTAGCTTAATTCAGCAGTTCCCAACAGCATGTAAAATCCTTGGGGTACCCAAACTCAGGCATGCTGTATTTCTCAGCAAGTTAGTGCCAGGAATGTTCTAGATATAAGGACTCCAAATTTGGGCACTGACTCCCTGGGGAGAGCCAAACTCTGGGTTTGGCTAAGGCTCCCCTCACCTGGGCAACAGTCCATAAAAAGAAGTTTAAAATTCTAGAAACATGCTTAATTTGGAAAGTGAATAATACATTTTTTGGGTCCTCATTCATCTACGGACAGGATTTTCTGGGGAACAATTTTCCAAAGATGGCACAGTTCAAAGAGCAGGGTTGCTCAGACTCCAGATTGCTTCATTATCCTGAGTCATCTTCTCAAACCCCACCTAGCGTTTGCTGGATCAGCTCTGTAGCAAGACAGAGTTGTGCTTTACGGAAATATATATTTGCACTGTGGGCGACTGAAATCATCTGAGAACCGTATGAATGGCTCCATAAAACACACATTCAAGTACCATAATGTGATCATAAAGCCGGACTTTGTCTTTCAGCTCTTAAAATACCATTAAAATAAATTAGAGGGGGAGGAGTCAAGAAGTTCTAACAATGGCACCTTTAATTTCTGAAGCCATGTTTATAAATTACAATCCTCCCTTATAAAATGTCCTTCAGGGGCACCTAGGGGGGTCAGTCAGTTAAGCCTCCAAATCTTGGTTTTTGCTCAGATCATGAGGTCAGGGTTGTGGGATCAAGCCCCTTAGTGGGCTCCACGCTCAGCAGGAAGTCTGCATAAAATTCTCTCTCCCCCCTCTCCCTCTGCCCCTCCCACTGCTCCTTCTCTTGGACAAAAAAAAAAAAAAAAAAAAAAATAGGATGTCCTTTAGGATCATCCTGGGCAGCCGGTCACCGAACTTACCAAACAGTATTGAACTGGTCTGTTTTTTTTTTCTTTTCCTTTTGAATTCTCTTTTCTTTTTTAAATTTTTTAAAAAAAGATTTTATTTATTTATTCGACAGACAGAGATCACAAGTAGTCAGAGAGGCAGGCAGAGAGAGGGGGAAAGCAGGATCCCTGCTGAGCAGAGAGCCCGATGTGGGGCTTGATCCCAGGACTCTGGGATCATGACCTGAGCTGAAGGCAGAGACTTTAACCCACTGAGCCACCCAGGCACCCCTCTTTTTTAAATTTTAAAGTAAATTCTATACCCAGCATAGGGCTTGAATTACAACCCCTAAGATTAAGAGGTGTAGGCTCTACTTACTGAGTCAGCCTGGCTAGGCCCTGGTCTGTTTTCTTATTCCAGAATCCAGTTAGGAGGCAAGCTCCCTCCAGGAAGGAAAAAAAGTGTGTCACTTAGTTCTGTGGAACCAGTGCCTAGAAGGATTGACAAAATGAGTATTTAATCAACATTTGTTGAATGAATGACTGAATGGAAACAATCTACCAACTGTCATGGTCATCTTGGAACATTTATTTATTTATTTATTTATAATAAATTTTTTCAAAAGATTTTATTTATTTATTTGACAGAGATCACAAGTAGGTAGAGAGGCAGGCAGAGAGAGAGGAGGAAGCAGGCTCCCTGGTGAGCAGAGAGCCCGATGCGTGACTTGATCCCAGGACTCTTGAGATCATGACCTGAGCCAAAGGCAGTGGCCTAACCCACTGAGCCACCCTGTTGCCCCCCATCTTGGAATATTTAATTCTTTTTTTCAGTTTTGCCCCAGAAAAACTCACTTCAGAACATCTGAAGTCGATGTTAGGTAGTTTAACAACACATCTGTATTAAACAAGTCTCAACCCTGACTGGCTTCCTTTGTAAAGGGCTCAATCCTGCGCTGTTCCCAGCCTTAGGATGTCTTTGAACTACTCAAATGTGGGACAACCCCTGCAGCTTTGGTTGGAATCAAATTCCTACCACTATCTGAATTCTTGGAACTCCGAGCTCACTGTAGAAAAGGGGATCTCTTTAAGAGCCCCCAGAGGAACCCACCTTGATGAGATTTCTTTAGTCCCAAGTTTACACACACCCTGGCCAGGCTTGATCAGGCAGCTAATGAAGTTTGTGACTCACGGTGTTTATTGTCAAAGCCACTGAAAGAGAGGCAGACTCTACTTGTATCTGAACAACTGAAACTGGAAGCTTTCATAGAGACTGAAATTTCTCTGATTGCTTTTTCCATCTGTGAGTGAAAATCTCCTTTCTTCTGGGATTGTGAAGCTTGCGCAGTGAGAGCTGCTTCCTGGCTGTCTGGAGAAGGCCAGTCTGTGGTAGGAAGGGCTGAGGGCAACAGAGGGAAGGAGAGCCCAGAGACTTGGGGGGAGAAAGCCAAGAGCAGAGCCTCCAGTCTCATTATGGAGCAGTGCTGAAAACTGGTTTCACTTCTGGTTTGTCAAGTTCCATGGGCTAATTCACTGACTTTTTTTGTTTAAACTAGTTCAACTGGGTTTCTGTCACTGGCAACCAAAACATCCCAATACAAATGATTACTTTAAGGCCCACTCAGAATCTTAAATGATCATTAACAGGCAATGGTTAAATATTTACCTTGGGAACATTGAAAGAATACAATATATATTTTTTCTGAGGATTTATTTATTTATTTATTTGTCAGAGAGAGAGAGAGAGAGAGAGAGAGAGGCAGCACACAAGCAGGCAGAGTGGTAGGCAAAGGCAGAGAGTGACATAGGCTCCCCACTGAGCAAGGATCCCAATGCGGGACTTGATCCCAGGATCCTGGGATCATGACCTGAGCCAAAGGCAGCGGCTTAACTGACTGAGCCACCCAGGTGTCCCAAGAATACAATATTTTTGAAAATTAAACAAGCTACTCAAAGTGGGATAAATATAGGTTTATGTTTACAAATGGGAAATTGATAGTATATTAGTGAGTGGAACATCATAAAAAGGATTATTTAATTCCATGAATTAACTCTAAATCCCAAGTGAAAAGAGGGAGAACTTAAGAGGGTAGCTTCTGTGTGTGCACGCATGTATGTGTGTTTGTGTTGGCCAAAGTCAAGAAGATACACTCATATGTAAAAATTTATCTCTTGGGACTATAATTTCAAATGACTTAACTTAAGGCTGCCTTTTTATTATCTATTTAAAAAATTGTTCTGCAAAAATGAGTATTACTCAGGTATTTTAGAAAATATGGACATCTCATCGGGTGGGTGTTTGGGTGGCTCAGCTGGTTGAGCATCTGACTCTTGTTTTCAGCTCAGGTCATGATCTCATGGGTCACGAGGTCAAGCCCTGTGTTGGGCTCTGTGCTCAGTGGAGAGGCTGCTTGAAGATTCTCTCCTTCTGCCCCTCTCCCCTGCCTCATACTCATGCACGTGCACACTCCCTCTCTCTAAATAAATAAATAGGGGTTGCCTGGGTGGCTCAGTAGGTTGAGCATCTAAAATAAAGAAGAAATATAGAGCATGAACAACTTCAATAATAAAATCCTGAATTATTTAAGGATCTTCTGTACTCAAATGTCTGTATTTTCAGATTTGGAAATAGAAAGGAGATACACACATCTGTTATCAAAGAATGCAAATATCCTGTTCCCAAGGAAATTAACACTATCATCAGGTGTATTCTCAGGGGAATTATGCAGGATGATATTTCGTGTTTTATACAGCTGAACCTTTGGTGAAATTTTAGGGGAGATGCCCATGATAAATTCTTGGGTTTCTCTTGGCTCCTCAAACATCAAACATCCCCCAACATCAAATTTCAAATCTTGTAGTTATCAGTGTTTATTTTTCACATGGAAGCAAACCACAACAGTGGCCAGGGTTAGACCCTCTTCCTGGAGTTACTCTTCTGGGGTATTTTTTTTTTTTAAAGATTTTATTTATTTATTTGAGAGAGAGACAGTGAGAGAGAACATGAGCGAGGAGAAGGTCAGAGAGAGAAGCAGACTCCCCGCAGAGCTGGGAGCCCGATGCGGGACTCGATCCCAGGACTCCGGGATCATGACCTGAGCCGAAGGCAGTTGTCCAACCAACTGAGCCACCCAGGCATCCCATCTCTTCTGGGGTATTAAAAGAATAGTTCAGGGGCGCCTGGGTGGCTCAGTGGGTTAAGCCGCTGCCTTCGGCTCAGGTCATGATCTCAGGGTCCTGGGATCGAGTCCCACATCGGGCTCTCTGCTCAGCAGGAAGCCTGCTTTCTCCTCTCTCTCTCTCTGCCTACTTGTGATCTCTCTCTGTCAAATAAATAAATAAAATCTTAAAAAAAAAAAAAAGAATAGTTCATGTGTGATATCTTGGAAGAGCTTAAGAATTAACATTTTATTTCTTCTTTCCTATCTGGAAGTACTGAAGGGAGGAATACTATGGTCAGAGAAAACCACCCAGCTGCCTCCCTGTGCAGAAAAGAACAAGTTATCAAGTAAATCATAAAAGTGCCTCTCACTGATGACGAGGAAAATGGCTCTCCTTACCATTTTCCTTCCTTCTCAACTAATGGCTTCAACCTTCTCCATTGATCTTCTGCTCTAAATCACCAGGACGAACTCAGTTACCTAACTGAATACAGAGTATTTATTTTGATATCTATAATTGATGCTTCTTGATGGCATTCTGCAGAAATTAAAAGATAACCAATTTATAAGACCTCCTTTGCCCCAGAGCCAGCCAACTCATTTACCATCCTCATGTTACCAGAAAAATGAAGTAAAGTGCCACTTTAGATGGCCATGACAAATTTCTCTAATCACAAGTGGAAAACTTTAGGAAGAAACATATTCGGAAGAGAGAAAAGAGACACACATGTTATAGTCACGTTTTTTTTCCTTTTCCTTTCGTGAAATTCGTTAGGTGAAAATAAGGCCTTAATTTGTGTAGAGTGTATTGTGTTACAGTTTAGTTCTCATCTGAATCTATTGCGTTTATTAAGATTTCATTGTTGAAATGCTTGCACAGTAACAGTATAAGGACGTTTGGAATATCACCTGTACCACAGCCCACAGAGCTCCAAACAATGTAGGAATGTTTGCAAATTAATCCTCTTTACATCCCAGTACATTTATTCATGTTGAGTCCACGAATGGGGAACGAGAGATTGGATTTCAGAGTGGATCAGCATATTCTATCACATTATAGGGAAGAGATAAGAGGGTGACTTAATTAGGATACACACATTATGTGGCAGATACAGGGGCCAAAAAAAAAAAAAAGTGCTATTACCTGAGTATGCTAAATGGCAGATAGCTACATCCTACAGTGGTTTTGCGTGTGGACTTTGAATCATGCCTCTACATTCATATCCTAGCTTCATCACTTCCATGCTTGGAAGCAAGTTTCTTGACTTGTTTCGTATTTCTCAATTGTAAAATCGAGGTCATTCATGTAAAATCCAAATCAAACCTACCTCATACAGTTGTTGTGACAACTAAATAAAATAATACACAGAATGATTCTGGCACATATGGTAAGCCTCAAAGTTAGATATTCTGTGATATTATTTTCGCCATTGGAATACATTGCCGAAGTCCTAGCATAAGTGAAAGAAGCCCAAACCCTCGGATCCTGTTTTACCTCTAGTCAAGAAAAATCTACTTCAAGATAACTATAAGCCCTTTCAAGAAAGCAGTCAATTCTAGTCACCAAATCTAAATAGATTTTATGTCAAAGGTCACATAGAGTTTAATATTACAATTTTTTTTTTAAATCTCTACACCCAATGTCGGGCTCAAACCCACAGTTCTGAGATCAAGAGTCTTATGCTCTACTGACTGAGCCAGCCAGGTGCTCCACTTTCATGTCATACTTTACCTGTGCATACACGTACTCATTCAGCAATGTGTATGGGGCACACCCCAAGCAAGGCATGGGTTTAGGTGCTGAGGACTCAAAGCTTGGATAGGATAGATATGATTTCTGCTCTGCTTCCAGACTGGGACAACAAGAACTGGACTTGTCGTAACAGCAGAGATAGAAAGGGTAGGAGGAGAAGAAAGTTCCAGAACATCATAAACTTAGTACCTGGAAATTGGTGGTTTTAGCTGCTTTGGAGGTTTGAGGTATTTCTTTTATGTTCCTGGATTAATAATGTGTCTCTCTACACCTCTCTCCATTCCACCCTCTGTATCCTCACGTATCCCTCCTTTTCTGGGGGTTATTCCACATTTGAAACCTGAAGGATGCTAAATTCCTGGTCCTTTCCCCTCCTCGAAGGCAGGGACACCTGGAGAGGGAAGATGGTAGTGCTGCCATAGGAATTCATGCAAAACACTTGGCCTCTCTCCCCTTAGACTGATCCAGGAGGGAGTGAAAGTGGAACGGGGAGGTAGGGAGTCACTGATTCCAGGTAGGTGGGGGATTCTTGGCAAGCAATCAGACTACAAAAATATGGAGTGGGGAAGAGGGGAAAAACACACAAGGTCAAGCTTCCTAGTGATCTGTAGGGGCATCTGTGACTGCACTTTAAGACGGTATGCCAAAATGTGCATTTTTATGGGGAGATTCATTCAACGTATATTTGAGCATTAACTCCATACAAAACATTGTTCTAGAAACCGACATGTCTGTAAACCAAACTGCTGAAGTTCCTGGCCCTGCTGGGGCTTACACTCTAGAGGATGAAATGGACCATAGGTTTGTTCTCCAAAAGATTCTGTGTTTTAAAAATGCTCAGCAATCAAGAGGCTAGACTTGTGGTCCTCAATGTTGTATACCAACACCAGGGCAGGGGGATCTTAAAAGTCCAGAGGAGAGAGCCCGTTCCTGAGATTCTGATTGGATGGATCTGTAATTGGGCTTGGGAATAAAGCTTTAAAACTCCCACTCATTTTGATTCAGTTAAGTTTGAGACAAACTGATTGCTTCTTTGAAAAGAGAGTGGAGATGAAGTTTCTCTCACTAAAAAGAGCCAGGAAAAATTGGCCACTTCCTTCTTTCACAAATATCCCAGGAGAGAAGCATCAACATTCTTCCTTTATTTTTATTAGCTTAGAATAGCGCCCTACAAACAGTACTTCCAAAACATTTAATGTGTGCCTATATATTTTAAGCTTTAGGAGAAAGAGGAGGACTTATCATCATCATCTAATATGAGACCCCAAATGATTTCCTAATTGTTTTTCCAAATCCTACTACTACTAATGTAAGTTTTTATTATATGCCACTTTACAAGTATTCACTTTACAAGCTGGGCACTTTACAAGTGTTCTATGTAATACTCCCCAAAACCTTGTAAGGTATTGTTATGCTTACTTAGCAGGGGAGAAAGGAGGGCTCTGAGGGGTCAAGGAGCTTGCTCAAGGTCACACAGAGATTGGACCCGTGGGAACGTACACCATAGGCTGGCTCTCAACCCCGACGACAAGGACCACCGCAGCATCCCACCCTTTCTGAGTCCCCTCCCTCCCTTGTTTAGCACTAGGAATCTTTTCTGTGACCAAAGAAGAAAATACATGTTATAAGTCACTGAGGAAAAAAGATTGCTTAGGAGACTCTCGATTTGGAGGCTATTTGGGGGAGGGCAGCCTTCCCAATGCAGGGTAATATTTCTATAGGTAGCCCCCGAGCTCATTCCCAAACCTAGCGGGGATAGACAATCGCTAGGCTGGCACCCCAGGGCGGCACTGATCCCCAGGCAATGAATTCCGAGAGGCGGCTGCCTAGGCCCCGCCCCCGCGGGCGCCTGGACTCGGATGCAGATCCCAGACCAGTGGGTGCCTACTCCCCCGCCCCCACGGGCGCCTGGACTGGGGTGCAGATCGCAGACCAGTGGGTGATCTTAATCTCGTGGTCCCGGGGCGGGTCCGAAGGATTCTCGGCTCAGTCAGGAACTTGAGCCTGGGACAGATGACTGGCTCCAAAAGTCTTTGCTGAAAGAAAGTTAAAAAGCTAGGTTCCTTTTAGGTTGAAGGCTTGAACCGCCCCCAGCCATTTGGCTACTTTCCCGTGCCTATAGTCTTCCCTGTGTCCTAAAAAGTTGGCTCCAAAGTTTAGGGGTGTCCCCAAAGTTCACAAGGATCCCAGGTAGAGGGCCAGGGGACCCAGCGTCACAGAGACACTGGCAGTCCCAGCTCCAGGACCCAAATCCGTGGGCGCAGGCAGGCAAGGGTCAGGAGCGCGCCTCCAGGTCGGGTCCACCTCTGGGGTACTAGAGGGAAGTACCGCGGGGTGTGGGGGCGGGGGTGGACAGCCCGGGAGGGTGACCGACAGCGTGGCCAGCCACTGGCCGAGGGCGGTGAGGAGGCTTAGGCCGGCGTGAGTGCGTGCGTGTGTGCGTGAGTGTGAGCGCGAGGGTGAGTGTGTGAGCCTCCCCAACCCCCACCTGTTTGAAATGATTTTAAAAATGCCAAAGCCAGACTGACCGTATTTCAAAAGTTGCAAACAGTCGGGGTAAAACACGTGGACATGCCCCTACCCTGAAGTGATTAGCTGACTCGAGGGCAAGGAAAGAAAAGGAGGAATAAAAGGGGGGCGTAGAGGGGACTAAATCTCCTTTTGGAGGATCGGTTTTAGGACCCAACGGGAAGCACACTGGAATCTCTCCCTTAGGGAAGGAGCGGTGGGGCGGGCCGGCCGGCAGGCGGCCGTGGGGCGCATGCGCGCGCGTCTCCTCTCGCCGGCCGCTGCGCTCGGCGGCGCGGAATAGAATGAACTGTAACAAAACAAGCTGAGCCTTTGTATCTGCTTAAAGGGGCCGCAGGCACTTCCCTCCTGTCCCCCCCAACCCCCGCTCGGCAACCGCGTCTCCAGGGCTCCCAGCAACTGGCTGGAAGGGCTTCCCTCACCCTCAGGAACAGCCCGCCAGCGAGGAAAGGCGAGCCAGGCGGGAGGCAAAGAGGAGACACCGCATTTCTAAGAGGCAAGAAAGGAAGGAAGGGAGGAAAAAAAAAAAAATAACCCAAGCGGCGCAGAGTGGACTCTGGTCCGGGAGAGAACGATCGGGCGCCGGAACGTGGACCGAGAAGCACCGGAATGCAAACAAAGCTCGCGGGCGCCTGTGCAGGGCTCGCGGGGAAGCCCAGAAAGTTTGTTTTATGATGGCTTGAGTGCGCGAGTGTGTGCAGGGGAGCGAGGCTGCCAAGTTTCTCTCTCCCGTTGCGTTATTTTGGGGGAGATGTCTCTCCCATGAACCAGCGGGGGCTTGGGGACTTGTGCTGTGGGGGGCACCTGTCTCTCATTGCATTATTATTTTTTGTGTTGGGGGGGAGGAGGGGTGTAACCCATCATGTCGAGAGTGATCCAGAAGAAGAACCACTGGACTAGCAAGGTTCACGAATGCACCGTGAAGCGGGGACCCCAGGGTGAGCTGGGGGTGACGGTGCTGGGGGGTGCGGAGAATGGGGAGTTTCCGTATGTTGGAGCGGTGGCCGCGGCCGAAGCGGCGGGGCTTCACGGCGGCGGCGAGGGCCCTCGGCTGGGCGAAGGGGAGCTGCTTCTGGAGGTGCAGGGGATCCGGGTGTCCGGCTTGCCCCGCTATGACGTGCTGGGAGTCATCGACAGCTGCAAGGAGGCCGTCACCTTCAAAGCCGTCAGACAAGGTAAGACGGGACGCGCCTCCGGGAGGCGCCCGCAAAACGGGGAGAGGCCTGCGGAGCGCCCCCCGCCGCATCGGTTTCCCGCGTTCCTTCTGCGAGCGCAGCTTAGAGGGGAAGTTGGGGCCGTGCGCCCTGTCGTGGTGAAATAAGCAAACTTGTTGAGAGATGGTGGGTTGTTTGCCCACCTGCGTTGGAAAGGGGAGGCTGGATTTGCGTCGGGAAGCGGGGAGACTTTTCCCTGGCCTGGTTTGCCAACCTGTTTTCTCAGCCACCAAGTGCAGTGCCGCTTCGCCTGCGCCGGAGGGAGAGTTGGGAAACTGAGGCAAGTGGCAAAGTGGACGGTCTCCGGGCCCTGCTGGGGAGTGATGCAGCAAGCGCAGCCGCTGCATTCCTTTGCCACTTATCCGTTCACAGACCCGGGGAATGGGTATGAAGGAGAAGAGGGGTCTGTGGTTACTGACGTCCTCCCTCAGGAAATCGGCTTCACCTGGTATCCCTCCAGGTGGGTTGGGGTACGACCGCCCTGCGGTTCCTGTGCCCGCCGCCTGAAGATCCTGCATTCACCCCAGAGCTGGATGACGCATGTGTCTCGGTCGTGTGGCCCAGCCCCAGGCGTGGGGGGGAGGGAAAGGAGTATTTCTGTCAGCGCGAATCGAGCCCAAGTTTATGCTGCCTCCACCACCACCACCATCGTTATCCTTGATAATGATAATGGTAGCTACTCTGCACTGATAGCTTACTACGTGCCAGGCTCTGTGTTGAATGCTTTCCTTGGCTGTATTGTTCTGATTGCCAATTCTGAGAGCGAGTTGTTTTTATAAACCCCAGGTTGCAGGTAGGGAAATCGGCATTGACATTGGATAAGTTACTTGCCCAAGGTCACACAAATATCAGAAGTGAGGGTTTGACTCCTTAATGCAAGTGGAGGAGGAAGAGGTGGGGGGATGACTCTCCTGGGCTTGAGGGCTTGATTTCTAGGGGAGGGAATAAAGTCAGATTCCTCTCTTAGAAGCCTGTAGAGGAGTGCCCACGTCTTTGATGACTGCTGCTGGTGGGGAGTCCCTTGACTCTCAGTGTGGTGCAGGTAAGGGGCTGTCTCTTTTATCAGTCCAACAGAGAAAGAGTTGATTCCCCCAAAGGATCACTCGCACGAGCAAGTACCATGACACAGGTTCCGCTCCATGAAAGCACCAGAGGAAGTGGCAATGTTGAGCATGGTGAAAAGTTCCCATATGTGCCTGCGGGCCTGGAAGGGCAAGCAGCAGCTAGAGGAATGTGTTAAAGGAATGGAGGGCTGGCTTGGGCTGAGCAGATCCTTGGAAACAGGCCTGTTCCAGATGAAACAGAGGAGGGGGCAGAAAGCTTTGTCAGGCCTTTTGGTAGTTTGAGGAGCTATGCACTGACACTTAAGAAAAGTTCCTACCATTTATGTCCTCATCTTCTACTTGCACACCTCTTCCGGGAAGCCCTCCAGCATGCTGCCACGCTGAACAAACCCTTCTTCCTTTGGGCTCCCCTAAGTGTGTATGTTGTAGTTCTTTTACTTCCTCTGAACTATGAGTTAGGCCCCTCTTCTCATTTCTGTACCAGAGACTGTGCCTTATTCATTGTACATTTCCTCAGGCTTTGCTTGAGGTCTAATACCTTCTTTTCCTGAGAGTATGTCCTCATTAGTAACCTGGCTTGCCTTTTAGGTATTATATAAGCTAATAAGTGGAAAGTGTGCAAAACAGGGCCTGCCACATAGTAAGTGCCCAATAAAGATGAGCTATTATTGTGTAAAATTGAACTTATTTATTTCTAAGCCTAGCTTTTGGTGTTAGGAACCTGGATTATGAATTCAATGCCAGTACGTGAATTGTTAGGATTTGCTAGAACTGTAGAGGAAACACCGTGTCAAAGCATTTGATGGGAGCAGCCACAGGTCTCGGTACAGGGGTATTTTGGAGAAACGGTTGGCGGAAAGACAGACAAGGGGTAGCTATCCATCTATTATCTGTCTAGTGGGTCCTGTATGGGGGCTTGTTTTTAATGTGCAGTATGCCAGGTGTGCCTGAACCTCTTCTGTCCACCAGTCCTCAAAGATCCAAGAGCTACTATATCTCATCATGGTGGGTCAGATAATCAAGTGTGTTCGGAATCAGACACCTCTGAATGGAAAGAAAACTGTAGTGTCTCCAAATGTTATTTCCCTTCACCCGGAGCCATTCTGTGTGCTGCACAGGACTGTTCTTAGCAGGTGTGTGCGTGCGTGTAAATCTACTTCTTCTACTCAGGAGAGCATAAAGATGGGGATGGAATCCACTGCAGTGTGAAAGCTACTATTTTATGGGATAATTACACGGGCACAGTTCTTCCAACATCTTCATTACAGAAACATGGCACTAGGAAGTATTTCACCAGTCTTCCGTGCCCCCTATAGCAAGAATATGAGTTAAATTGTATGACAGGATTGTTCGTACTATGTCTTCATTGCTATGTTGTAATCATATTAGATAAACTCATCCTGGGTGTGTGGCAAAGAAAAACATTACTTTTGTGTCTCCTGCCCCCTGAGCTAGCCACTCCCAGGGACACAGGGCACTTTGGGTACTATCGGTATGGAAATGTCACGGTCTTCTTGTGGGAGAAAATTCTGCTGTTTCTATTTCATGGCAGCTCCCTGGAAAGATGCACAGACTAAAATAGTCTGTAGCAAATGGTATTATATGAAGCAGGACTGGATCGTGAAGGAACCAAGCTAAATGGATCTACCAGGTTAGACTTGGTTCATTTTATTTTATTTATTTATTTTAAGATTTTATTTATTTATTTGACAGAGAGAGAAAGGGAGAGCATGAGCGGGGGTCGAGGGGATGGGGAGCAGCAGGCAGAGGGAGAGGGAGAAGCAGGCTCCCTGCAGAGCCAGGAGCCCAACTCAGCTTGATCCCAGGACCCTGGGATCACTAGAACTTGGTTCGTTTTAGATGGGGAAGACAGTCTTTTGTCACAAAGTGCCTAAAAAAATTTACAGATACACATATATGTTACATTAAATATGTTATTTTGAAAAAAAAATGCTATTTTGTATATTTCATATATAATATAGCATATACTTTATACTTTGTAAATATATATTTACTGGTAGTGAAATGCACAGATCTTTAGTATATAGTTTATGAGTTTTGACAAATGTGTATGTTCATTTTATCTTTACCCAAATCAAGATACAGAACATTTCCATTACTCTAGAAATTTTCCTCCTATCCCTTTCTGGTCAGTTCCGGACACCTCCTCCAGAGGCAAAGGCTATCTGATTTCCTTTATCATGGATTAATTTTGTCTATTATTGATGTTCATATGAATGAAATAATGCCATATGTACTCTTTTGTGCCTGACTTTTTACACTCAAAATATTTTGCAGATTTCATATTGTGTCATTGTTCTTTTTTTTTAAAGTTTATATATATATATATATATATATATATATATATATATATTTTTTTTTTTTTTTAAAGTCAACTCTTTACCCATCATGAGGCTCAAATTTACAACCTCATGATCAAGAGTCACATGCTCTGCCAACCGAGTCAGCCAGGCACCCTTTATTGTTCTTTATTGTTGAGTACTATGCCATTGTAGGTATGTGTGTTTATACGTGTGTACACACACACACACACACACACACACACACACACCAGTTTTTAAAATATTTTTGCTTGTCATTGGGCTTTGGACCGTTTGCCATTTTTCACTATTGTGAATATAGGTGCCAAAATATTCCAATTGCTCCACATTTTTGCCAGTCTTCAGTCTCGTCTGTCATTTGAATTGTAGCCATCCTAGTATTTGTGGAAACAGAAAAAAAGGTGATTAAGGAGACTTTGCTGTGGGATATAAGCTAAGCACTTGTTTTAGAATGTGGAGGCCTGAGGTGAAAGTAGTGCTTTATGGACATTCTGTTTTTTATTCCTCGCCCCTGGACACAGGTGTCCTGAACTGAGGTCCGCAGAGTTTGGGTAGCCTTTCCAAGAGTCATACAAGTGGCAGAAGTCAAGCTGACAGGCTGCTGTGTTGGATGCCAAAAACCCCTGCTCCTCATTCCTGGGTCGGCATGTCTCAGAGTAGGGTCCCCAGACCAGTGGCCAGAGTCACCTGGGACTGGTTAGACACTGGAATTCCTGGACCCCACCCAGGTGGTGCTGACTCCCAAACTCTGAAACTCCTGGATGCGGAGCCTCTGGGGCAGTATTAAAGAGGCCCTGGGGTGATTCCAAGGCATGCCCAGCTTTGAGAATCACTGCCTGAAGGTACAGACTGACAGTTAGAAAAGGACCCTTGACAGCGGACCTGGGTTCCAGAACAGGCTTTGCCAGCTAGTGCTGTCGTCTCCGGCTCTGGGCCAACCTTTCTTCATTGTTTCATGCCAGAAATAAAATGGCCGTGGCCTGTAGGTCCTTTGCATTCCTAAAATGCTGCACCTCCATGAGTAACCCCGACTGCAAAAGCTTAAGATGGTGTGATTGTAATTTCCCAAAGTGGTGGTATCCTAGGTCATGCTTACATATTTTCGTAGGTGAAGTCTGTGGTTTTGTAAATTGCCCGGAAGCTGAAACCGCCCACATTTTAGACAGAGCAGGGACAATAAATAAGACACAGCTTAGAAACCACACCACCACCACCAGACCCTTTTCCTCACTGAAATGAGGGTGTTATGACCACACACAATTGAATAGAGTTCTTTGTGCCTTTTTGTGTTTTGTTCTGATGTGTGTTTATTTTTGACCCATTGGACTATACTATAATAGCTCTGTAACAAAGTCATTCTCATTTTATTTTATTTTATTTTTTAAAGATTTTTTAATGTATTTGGGGCCAGGGATGGGGGAGAGAGAGGGAGAAGCAGACTCCCTGTGGACCTGATGTAGGGCTTGATCCCAGGACACTGGGATCATGACCTGAGTGGAAGGGAGATGCTTTACTGACTGAGCCACCCAGGGGCCCCAGTCATACTCATTTTACAACACAGAAGCCTGTCTTTCTTGGTGTCCTGTGAATTCTGCTTCAGGGTCTCTGGGTTTGCTTATTCATCCCCTGAGATGGTAACAAGACGGATTCTTTTCCTTAGTGTCCCTTCAGAGAGAAGATCATTGAGTTCCCCATGGTAGTGTGCTGCTAGATGGCTAACAACCCGCTCTGGTAGAGGGGAGCCTCAGATCTGTAGCATATCTGGAGTGGGGAAGAGATACGTTTGATCCATTCTGCAGAGCCAGTATGAGCTCCTCCCAGCATACCCCTGACCTCCCTGTAAGACAGCTCTTGAGTTACAAGCCATCCCCTCATCCTGCTTTGTGACTGCATAGCCTTGTCTCAATTTAAAATTATCTTCTGTTTCTTCTTTTTTTAAAGTTAATTTTTTTTAATAATCTCTACACCCAACATGGGGTTTGAACTCACAACCCCAGATCCAGTGTCACATGTTCTACCTGCTGAGCCAACCGTGCGCCCCTTGTTTCTTCTTTTTTGTCTGTCTCTCCTCCCCCTAGAATGTAAGGTCTGTGAAAACAAGGAGCTTTTCTCACTTGCTTACCCCTCTTATTTCCCAGGCCCTGAAACAGTAGCTGGCAAGTCCTAGGTGCTCATTCACGTTTGCTGGACACGTGAATGGATTTTCCTTTGTGGCTTCGCATTCGTATGATATGTGCAGACGAGGCTGTCTACATCCTTCCCCCTTTACTGCCCATTCATCTTTTATTTCTTCGGACGTAGGATCCTAATACGTTCATTTTTCCCTTGACCAGATCTTCCAATCAGCTGATTCCCTGTGTCTAATAATTTCTACGGAGCTATAAATAAGTAAATGACCGACAAGGCTTAATGAATTATATTGAAGTATTTCTGCTTGTTGACTCTTGCTGGAGTTTAAGAAGGGAAATTTCAGATGCCGAGCAGGCAGGATGGTGAGGGGCTTCTCCATTTTTTGTTGATACGGGGTCTGCTCTATGTCAGCACCTGTAAGAATGACACCTTACCTCTGTTTTTTTGTACCATTGTCCCTGAATACAATTTTTCTAGCCAAGAGCAAATCAGATCTTTGCTGCAGAAAACAGTCTGATTTTTGTCCTCTCTTGCTCTTAAATTGAGCTTTGTGTTTATAGGTCTTTTTTTTTTTAACTTAAACTTTCAAAATCAATCTTTGTATTCTTTGTGCTGAAAGACCACTCTCCAAGGGGTATTTTTAGGTTACCCTGTGGAACATTCCACAGCTTTTAGAAAAAATAATGCAAGGACAGGCAACCCAATTTATCCATTGTTTCCAGTGGCCACCCTTGGCCAATGGCCTTGTTCTTTAAAAATAGATTCACTTGACCTTATGATGCAATGGCATACAGTTGGCTCACTGCATATGTTGGCATTCATTACCCAGCTAGTCTAGGAGGGCAAAATTGATGATATCCACCAAGGGGAATTAAGTGGTTTATAAGAGAAAACATTCTGACATCTCCTTACCACAAGGGTTTACATGAAGGATGTTGCTTTATAAACGATGGTTATTTAATGCAAAACACCGGTCTCTGATGTTAGTGGTCCCTTCCTTGAGTCTGTATATATGTGTAACAGGATATACTGATTTTGTGTACGCTGAGAATAAAGGCTGTCAAATTTGTTAAGGGCTGACATTCACATCCTAAAAAAGTAGGTTACTGCATTCTTGCCTGTCTTTATGCAGCTTCTATGAGAGATCTATAACCTTGAAAAATCCCTCATAAACACTAGAGCTTTGCTGTGCGGCACCCCTATGGATGTCTGTGTCGATATGGTATTTCTTGTGAATTTGTTTTGGTGTTTCCACGGCTGTACTCCCACGGATGTCAAGGACGTGCCTATCATATGGATGTCTACTTTGTAGTAAAGTATCCTATGCAGAGCCTGGAATGTTCTGGATGCTAACCTTTTGAAGGCATGTCACAAAATTAGAAGATGGAATTTGAAGATTAAATAATACTCTTCTCTTTTTATGGCTAAGTAATTAAAGAGTGGAGAATCCATTACTTATAATCATTTCTTCAGTCTTCATCTCAGACTGAAGTCCTCACAGTGACTCATGAGGCTCCTTCCGCTGATTTGGCGCATGACATTTCACCGCCCCCCCGCCCTGACTCTGGTCCATGATCTGCTAGTTCCCATCTTGAAGGCTTGCTGCCTCTTGAACTTCCAAGTCTTTCCCAAATGACACCTTCTCCATGACACCTTCTTCGACGACATTGTTGGAAGCTGTACCTCCACTGCTGTTCGTTACCCTCTGTAGCCTTTCTCTGCTTTATTTCACTCCATTTCAGGGAGCTTGCTTCGAAATAAGTAAAATCCTTATTTTGTCTCTCCTGGAAGAGAAGTTCTGGGAGGGCAGGGACGTTGTGGGTGTGTTTGGTGTTGCGTCCTCAGGACCGAGAGCAGGGCCTGGTGCGTCCTCCTGGTACAAGCATCTGTTGAACGTCTGCTGTCAAATGGAGAACTCGAATAATTCTCCCCTGAGCCCGGTTGCCTCTGAAAATTCCCGTATTTGAAAGTCTCTGAAAAATGGGTAATTCATGACGGCTCACATTAACGTCGATGTGGGTTTGTCATTTTGCGTGTGGCTGAGTAGAGCTTAGCCAGTCAATGAAGGAATCTTCTAAAAGGCAGCGTTGGCAGCCAGTTTCAGCTGGTCTTCATGGGATGGGTTTCAGGCAGCCCCTGAGTGTGTCAGGGAACTTTGCAAACTCTCTCACCCTCAAACGGGCTGTGAGAAGTTCTTCTGGGCACTGCCCGCTGTGTGTAGAGACTTTTTCTGTTCCTACCTCCGTTGCCATGAAAAAGAATTGCATAAGAGAACGACATTCTCCCCGCTCAGGCGTCCACCCCACTGTGATTGCCATTGGAGGCATTCGTGTGCACCTTTAATGGGACACAGTTCTGTTTTCCACAATAAGACTAATCTTTCAGCCTGTCATGAGACAAGACTGGAAGCTCTCTTATGGGCAGTGGCCTGATGGTGCAATTAAAATGGGATTGTGCCCCGGTGATAAGCGACGTTTCAGAATTACTGTTCTATACGGTATTAACAGGACGGCAGAACTGCTTGTAAGATAATATCCATGTATTGATGTGTTATACACGTGTAGGTTTTGGATGTAAGCTGCTGTGGATTAGAAGCCAGATTTTTAAATTTGCTAGCCAGGTAACTCAGGCCAAGACACTTGACCTCTTTGGGCCAGGGTTTTCCCATCTGAAAATGGGGTACGAGCGATACCTACTTTCTAGAGTTGACGGAAGAATAAAAGGAGGCTTAAGTAAACCACATGGCACGGGGCCTGGCCCGTAGCTCAGTATATGTTGGCTTCTGTTATTGTCTGAATGTTCCTCATTTGAAAGCACTCCAAAGAGAAGAAAGAATCTCCTGAGAGATAGAAATTGTGGTATAAGTTTCCTGGAGAGCTTTTTAAAGTCTAGAAAAAAAGCTTCATTTTTCTGCGTGATTCAGATGCCACTTTTTTTTGAAACGGCTGTGGTTGGATGAGTTCGGACAAGTGAGAAGGAAACTCTGGACCTCACCATGTGTAGGTGGAACTTCTCTCATGTTGTCCCCAGTGGTGACGTATTGATTCTAATTATTGTCTTTGGGTCCCAGGTTGTACAAAGATGTAGGGGACAGAGAAGTCCTCTCTCTCCTTCCTGGAAGTCCCAAGGAGAATGATCCTGGAGAACGTGACACAGAGATCCTCTGACCTACCTGGCACTGTATTTGGGCTCCCACCTCATGGGTGGCAAGGGAAGCCGTGGGGCTTGGGTTATAAGGTTTTGGAGTCGGACTGGGTGGGTTCAAATCCAGGCTCTGCCACTTCCAGATGAGCAACCCTGGGCACGTTAACCTGCCAGAACTCGATTTTCCCAGTAGAAAATGAGAGTAATGCCTACCTCATTGGCTGCTTGGGAGGATTAAATGGGAAAATGTACCCAGAACACTTAATCCTCTGCTTGGCATATAGGCAGGGCTTACCAAAATACCTACATAATAGCAGCTGTGATGATTTTCTTTTGAGAAATGGACACCATCAGTGAGTTCCTCTAAAGCAGTGGTTTAAAATGGAGGGTGGTTTTGCCCACTCGGGGACATTTGGCCTTGCCTGTAATCCTATTTGGTTGTTACAACTCAGGATGCGGGAGTGCTGCTGGCACATCGGGAGTGGAGGCCAGGGAGGCCGCAGAACATCCTACAGTGTACAGTGCCGCCCCCCCTCTCCCCAGGAGAGAGTTATCCATCCCCAAACAGCCAAAGGCTGAGGTTGAGAAATCCTGGTCCAATGTATAACTTCAGGGTTGAGACCAGGAATCTGAATTAGGAGCAGTAAACTAATCGTAATTGTTATTACTTTTTTTTTTTTTTTTTAAGATTTTACTTATTTATTTGACAGAGAGAAATCACAAGTAGATGGAGAGGCAGGCAGAGAGAGAGAGAGGGAAGCAGGCTCCCTGCTGAGCAGAGAGCCCGACGCGGGACTCGATCCCAGGACCCTGAGATCATGACCCGAGCCGAAGGCAGCGGCTTAACCCACTGAGCCACCCAGGCGCCCCCGTAATTGTTATTTATGGATCTTCTGATAGGTTGCCGAGACCCAGGTTAGGGTTTTGCCCGGGTAGATGATGTCATTCTCATTTTAGCCATGAGAAAAATGAGCTAGGAGTGGTCACATCATTTATCCTCACCCCCAGGCACCTGACCCCAGTGAGAGTCAAGTTCAGATCTGCCTGTTTTCCAAAATTTGTGTCCTAGGAGTGTGTTGACTTTGTAGCCGGGAGCCCCTCGGTCCTCCTACTGTGGAGGTCACTGTGGATGCTGCCTGAGAGGGTGCAGCATGCTTGGTGACCCCACTGAGGATAAAGCCTAGAAATAAATTCCCAGAGTGTTAAAGGGCCGGAACCCAGAACGAGCCGCTCCGTATTGTCAGGCTCTACTTCTTGCCTTCCTCTGTTTGCTCTATTCTTCGTCACCAACACGGTCATTTCCTTCCTCCTCTGTGCCCTCTTTTTTCTTCCCATGCACATCATGATTTCAAGACAATAGTGTCTTGTCATTGCTGATTTGCCTGTCTGTCTCCCCTACTGGCTTATGTGTTTCTTGAAATCTTGAAGGCAACATCCCTGTTCTCTGTTTGCCATCTCTGCCCTGTGTAGGTAGGTGCTCGAGAAATATCTGCTCAGTAGAATTCTTTGAGGGTAACGAGTAGGCATAACTTTTAACTAAATTAAAAAAAAAAAATTCTTGCCTAAGATCTTGTTGGCTAGAAACTCTGTGGCTTATTTTTAAGGCATATTAAATATACTTAGCCATATGTCTGACTTTTCTGTGATGATTTAAGATGGTTCTCTGCCAGTTGTTGTAGCATTTTGAACTGTGGGGAAAATATTGAATTAATTGTGCTGAAGGTCTTAGAGGGCCTGTATTCTGACCAGATGTGTGCAGGGATTGAGCCTGTTGCTTACATCATGTGGCCATGGAAGGCATCGCTTCGCCTTGATTTAAATAGAGTCAGTATTTTACCACCTGGATCCTTGGCCAAGCATTGGAATTTACATCTGATGGGGAGAGCATGCTCATTTCCTCCTCCAGCTATCAGCCTGTTTAAGTCTGTGTGACTTGGTTAAGAATTCAGAACTCTAGATCAAGTTGTTAAAAAAGAACTTTCCTTGGTGTTAGAGCATGTAGATTTTTTTTTTTAAAACCAGGCATCGGCACCTAGATTTTGGTTTCTAATCTTTTAAAAAACTCAAATATTACTGTGACCTCAAAGAACGTCAGTCACCATTTGTAGTTGCTGTGTACAGAGGCTTTAACCCACTGAGCCACCCAGGCGCCCCTGTATTTCTTTATTTACCTTACTTATAACACATACTACCTAGCCCTGTTGTTTTTTTTTTTTTTTAATAATAGGACTTACAAACGCAAATGCTGAGTAAGTATTCCAAAGGGCATTAAGGACTGGTGGGGTCTGGGGTAAACTGGAAGGACACATTTTGTTCAGAGGGAGCAGTTGCTACTTTGCTACCCCCTATTGCTGACATGGGGGAACATTGGCCAGTGTTGCCAGATTTTTCAAATTTTCAAGAGAATCCAGAAGGCTGAATTGTTAAAAAACGCACTTTGGCAATTTAAAAATGTAGGTTCAGGCTTCTTCCAAAAGCATGGATGAACCCAACAGAACACATCTGGGAGCCATATTTGGTCTGGGCTATGAGCTTGTGGCCCCTTGTTTATGTGTTTGTCTCTCTCACTTGATATCTCTCACACTTCATCTGTTCAAGAGCCATAATCTCATTTCTTACTCCTGTCTGTATTTTCAGAGCCCAGGATAGTGACCAATTCACAGCGATGGTCAATAAATATGTGTTGAAGTGAATAATAAGTTCCAGAAGCGGTCCAGTTTGTCCCTGTAGTCTGCTGGAGGTCCAGCTGGTGACAGCTCCCCCATTCTAGTTGTGAGGAGCCGGGGAGATGATATATTTTGACAGCTGATCATAATTCTTGGAGTATTTTGTCTCAGGGTCCTGGTCTGCTGAGTCTTTGAACTGGGTGCAAAATGGCATCTTGATGACGACATTTTTATGAATGCGTCCTGGGAATGGTATATGTTTTCTGCTCTGAGATAATTTTACTGTGAAATGTGTGGCCTTCCAAATTAAAAAAAAAAAAAAAATGAATGAGTTTTAGGTATACCTCTTAGGTTTTAAATATAGCAGGAAAATCTCCAGTAACACAACTTTCTTGGATATTGTATGGATAAATCAGGACTCTGACCTTTACTCCAAGCGTAGATGCTTTCAGAACATGATTAACCTCTATGACCAGTGGGTATCTGTTCTTCTGCACCAGGATTATATGGTAGAATTTTGTTTTTGGAAAATGAAAGCGGGCTTTCTTGGTTTCTTCTGTTTTGCATAATTCACGTTAGGCACCAGGTCTGCTGTGCGAGGATGGGGAAGGGGACTTAGCTAATTCAGATTACAGGTTCAGTCAGTGCAGTTTTTCTGTCAAGGAGCCAAGCAAGGGAGACCTCTGTAAAATAAAAACTACAGAGTTGGCAGCAAAAGCCCAAGATGGAGTTTGGATTTTGCTAGGTTTGAATTTGGACCGTGTTTCTTTTCTTTCCTTTCCTTGTCCCTGTCCTTCTCTCCATATCTCCATACCTGATTCAAAGTAAGAACATGCTTTTTTAAAAAATTAAATTAAATTAAATTAATTTATTTGAGAGAGAGAGAGAGAGAAGTAGACTTCCCCACTGAGCAGGAAGCCTGACTCGGGCTCAATCCTGGACCCGGAGATCATGACCTGAGCCGAAGGCAGATGCCTAACTGACTGAGCCACCCAGGGGCCCCCAGAATAAGAACATTCTAATAGACCATCTAGGAATTTAAATCATAGATAGTATATTCTCTATGTACATAATCCAGGACTTGGGATGTGAGACAGAATTAAAGAGTTTTCCATCTTGAGACTCTGTGTCCTGATCTACTTCCTTTGTTATGATAACAACTTGTGGGGCACCCAGAATTCCCCCGAGTTGGCATGAAATTTGGGTTCTTTTCTACTTTAAAATGCTCAAGATTAGGATGTACCTGGAAAAGCTTATAGTCCATGGTGTTTTAGGCTGGGTGATCCTTGACAAGATTCCTGAGCTTTGGTCTTTGATAAAGGGAAGAAGGGTCTCTAGCCATACTGTATGGTACCTTAGTGCCCAGCCTCAGGTGGGCACCTCCACAGTGTAGATGAGAAGTACAAGAGTGTTATCTCAATATTGATGTATTATCTATGTATATATAGATCATGATTTATAAGAGAAGTCAGACAGAGGGGATGCCCAGTAAAGGAAAAATTCATGTAGCTGTTGCCTATTTCTGTCTAAGTCTGTGGGAAAATACTGCCAGAAGGAAGAAAGGCCCTGGCTTTCTTAAGCAACGTGAATCTGTCTCTGATACAGTTTAGCTAAAAATGTAAGCTTGAGGCACGCCTGGCTGGCTTGGTCAGTAGTACATGCAACTCTTGGTCTCTGGGTTGTGAGTTCGAGCTCCATATTGAAGGTAGGAGGTTACTTTAAAAGTAATGGAAGCTTCAGCTCTTCTACGTGAAATAATTATCCCTAAGGAAGACATTTGTGGAAAGAAGGCATTAATGGGAATGATATTTGTTTTTTACTATTGGAGTCTTTTTTTGGTAGAAGGAGCCTCTCCCTGGGGGTTTAATAAAACCTGGTGAGTCACCCTTTTGCCCGAATTCCTGAGGGAAAAGAGACATCAAGAAAAGTCTGTGGGGCATGGGGAGGTAAGAGGTGGAATTTACAGCCCTGTGCACCTGTTACCAGGCACTTTTATTCACCTGATGGTTGCTAACAGATTGCAGGCAGAGCTGCTTGGAGAAAATGATCAGCTTTGGCAACAGTGGCCCACAAATTGAGTTTGGGTGAATGGAAAATGCATCAGAATTACCTGGGAGAGTTTTCAAGCTCTGGGCATCTGGGGTTGACTTCATTAGTGATTCTGACTCACGTCTTCCTGCCCAGTGGAGTCTGGATGCCCCAGCTCTGATGTACGGTCTACAGGATGGCCACTGGTTTATATCATCTAGGGTGTTTACTAAATGTGGGGATTGCTAGGCTCTAGCCCAGACCTATGCAGTCAGAATCCTGGGCAGTGTGGGGGGAGGAGGTTTGGGGGACAGGGGTGGGCCATGTGAATCCACAGTGTTTAAACAAGTTCTGACTGTTCAGGGAAGTTCAGGCTCCTGGCTCTACAACATTGGCCTTTTCCATTCTAGTTACTTAATAAATGATGGTGATAGACCCCATTCTACGCTTGAATGAACACTGATTGGGGAAGGGAGTCAAGAATAGAAAGATTAGGGGCACATGGGTGGCTCATTCGTTAAGCATCTGCCTTTGGCTCAGGTCATGATCCCAGGGTGTGGGGGTCGAGCCCCACATCGGGCTCACTGCTTGGTGGGAAGCCTGCTTCTCCCTCTCCCACTCCCCCTGCTTGTGTTTTCTCTCTCTCATTGTGTCTCTCGCTGTCAAAAAAAATAAAATCTTAAAAGAAAAATAAAAGAAAGGGGCGTCTGGGTGGCTCAGTTGTTAAGCGTCTGCCTTTGGCTCAGGTCATTGTCCCAGGGTCCTGGGATAGAGTCCCGCATAGGGCTCCCCGCTCAGCAGGAGGCCTGCTTCCCCCTCTCCCACTCCCCCTGCTTGTGTTCCCTCTCTCGCTGTGTCTCTCTCTGTCAAATAATAAATTAAAAAAAAAAAATCTTTAAAAAAAAAAAAAAAAGAAAGACTAATTGAGTTATTTGAGCTAAAAGTTCTTCTACAGTGGCAAATACTGGGTGTGTGGATATGTGTTGTGGAAGGTCATTTTCTTGCTTCAGGATCCCAGCAGCAGTTGGATCATTGACAGAGACCTCTTCCCCAGCAACACAGCTGCCATGTTGAGATAGAAAAGGAGCTCTGGAAGAAACATGGCGCTCTCCAGCGGAAATGTGCGCCGTGATGGAGATGTTCTTCCCCCACAATGCCCAATGTTGAATCCACTAGCCGCTGGTGGAGATTGCGTAGTTGTAGCGTGGTAAATGTGGTTCCATTTCATTAGCCATACAATGAAAATGAAAAATGTAAATTTTCTTTACGTGTAATTGATTTAAATCTAACCCTCAGTTGTGGCTGGTGTCTACCAGATGGAATGGCGCGGGAGACGATCCTGTTACAAGTGGGGAGGACAGTCATGGGGCTTTGTTGTCACATCTAGCTGCTCCAAGAGGAACAGGCCAGAGTGACACTTTGGGTTGACGCTTGTTAAATGTGGAAGCTTGGAATAAGTAGTTTTGAAGTGTCCCTTGATGATTTGGGTCACTGTGTTTACTGATGACATTTTTCTTAAAGAACCTCATTGTATGGCACTGTGCTGATTTTCCCAAAGTGCTTTATGTGGAACAGCTATGTTCTGTGAGGCTGGGGAGGATGTTTTTTCTGTAGACTGGCCTGTCTCCAGCATCTTATATATTGGGATGATTGAACAGATCCTTTCAGTTTGCATATTTTATCCAGAGGGGGAGACAGAGTTATCCTGGGATGGTAGAAACCATTTTATCACCTTGGTGCCTTTGATTACAAGTCATAAAAAAAACAACTCAGTGGCTTAAACAACAAAGGGGATTAGCTGATGTATGGAACTTAAGGATTTCAGAAGAAGGTGGGAGCTTCAGGTACAGCTTGAACAGGGCATGGGTCATATTTCTCTCCTTTGCTTCAGAGCTGCCAATCGCCCATCTGGTGACTTTGTTCGCACTAGAAAGTAGCTCTCTTCTGGGCAGACATCATCCCAGCTCAGCCTGGAGAGGCTATAGGTGAAGACAGGACCTAGATATTGTAAGGGACAGCCTCACAATGACTTTAGTGTTTGCAGATGGGTGACCATTACCAAAGAGATGGGGGGACGTTCCGGCTTATTCTTCCTTCTAGAAAGAGGCCCTGAGGTATGCCCCATCCTGGGTGCTGAGTCGCTTAGGTATGCAGTCCCCGTTCCAATCCCTGAGGCCTGAGCCCTCACCTCCCCACTTGTCATATGCTCTGCCTGTTGGGCTTCAAGTCTGGGAGCAAAAACCGGGGAAAGAAGACAAAATCCCACCATGCCAACGATAGCAGATTAGCACTTGTCAGGTCATACTACGCTCTGAAGGCCATATGTGCATGATCTTTAGTCCTCAGTGTGAGCTGTGAAGTGCATGTCCAATCTTCCTGTTCTACGGGTGAGGACCCTGACACTTGAGACGTGGTTCCTCGTACCAGGTTACCCAGCGGATGGACAGCAAGGAACTTCCTCCAGCTTGGAGATGCTCCAGGTTCCCACTGGGATGCTGTATTAGTGCCTTTGTAGCTTGTGATGGGATCCCCTTCAGACAGTACTGCTCTGTTGTGTGAATTTGGAGTACAGAACTTTCTGGAACGTGTTCTGAGGAAAGCTGGAAGTTGGGTGCCCTTCCCGGCACTTGGGCAGGCCGCAGTCTCTGTGCCCTGGGGTGTGTGTGTGTGTGTGTGTGTGTGTGCAGCAAGCCTGGCCCATTGCGACTGTGAACTTCTCTGTTTGTCCATCTGTGGCTTCACCAGGAGCAGGACTAGACATAAGTGCCTGTATCTTTCGGCCCTGACCCACACAACTTTCTCCTCAGACACAGTCCTGGGTGTGCTTAGGGACCCAGCAAAGTCGTAGTCAACTTTTCAAAAGTTGTGGTTAAAGTAGATGTAACATAAAACACACCATTTTTGCCATTATCTAAATGTATGGCTCAGGGGGCTTCTGCACAACCACCACTGGTCCTTCTGTCTTGATAAATCTGACGACTTCGAGGTGCTCACGTATGTGGAACCCTACGGTATTTGCCCTGTCGTGAGAGGCTTGTGTCACCCCACACGGTGCCTGCAGGCTTCGTCTGTGTTGTGGCACATTAGAACCTTCTTCCTCGTAAAGGCTGAGTAGTACTCCTTTTTTTTTTTTAAATAAAGATTTTATTTATTCATCTGACAGAAAGCATACAAGTAGGCAGAGCAGCAGGCAGAGGAAGAGGAGGAGCAGACTCCCCGCCGATCAGGGAGCCCAGTGCAGGGCTCAAACCCAGGACCCCAGAATCATGACCTGAGCCAAAGGCAGATGCTTATCTGAAGGCAGATGCTTACCGGACTGAGCCACCCAGGCACTCCAAGGGCTGAGTAATATTCCACCGCGTGGATAGATCACAGTTTGTTTTATCCTTTCATCCATGAGGGAATGCTTGGAGGTTGTTTCCCCCTTGTTTTATTTGGTTTCGTCTTCCTGCTGCCTTCAGAAGCGGGTGCAGTTAGGTTTTCTTGATGTCTTGGGCCTCCTCCCTTCTGAGTTCTTCCGTTCCGGTCCTCGTAGCCTGACCCTTCCTGGCGCTGTCAGGACTCTCCCTTGCCTGTCTCTTCCAGCTCTGAGGATGGGGACTTGATTGCCTGGGGGAGCGTCGCCAGCGTGTGTCCTCATCATCTCTGCTGCACGGAGAGCAGGTGGCTAAGGGTATGCATGCTGGTCATCTGGTCTTAGGGGCTTTGGTCCCACAACTGGTCCTGCTGTGGCCAACTTCCCACCTTCCTGGGTTGGAGGCCATGTGCTCCAGGCTTTGCATCGCAAACGGGCAGGTTCAAATCCAGTCTGCCTGCTCCCTTGCCTGTGGCCTGGGTACGGGATCTGACCTCTGTGACTTAGTTATCTTCAGATCGCACACCTTGTGTGGATGTTGCAAGGAAGCCAGGCGATGTGGCAGGGAGGCTTTCTGTGGGAAACACAGAGCAGAGGCAGCTCTGGATAGACGATAGTTATTATTACATTAGGTTTGTCAGTTTTCCTCTTTTGAATCGGATAACTTTTGATTTTAGGTTTGCGGAGGTGCCGAATTGACTGCGTAATTGACTCAAAACACTTCTGTTTAACACTCTGGGTTTTAATCTTCTTTCTTGGCACCATTCCTCTTAGATTTTATGCAGCTGAATTTGTTGGACCAAATTATATGGAGCAGCTTTGATGGAGACACATTCTATACTCTCTTTATGTCTTCGTGTTTTCTCCCTTAGATTTCTTGCCGAAAGTAGAATTTAGTCACCACTCTGTAGGAAGCTAACAAATTATTACAGAGCAAGTCAATGATTTCCTGGATCTTTAGAATTCGAGAATGATTGGTATAAAGATAGAAGGATAGCAAATGCATGTAGGCATTTTCCAATAAACTTTATGCCAGGGTAATTGTCTGGTTTGGTCAGTTTTCCTTTCTGTTGATTGTTCTAGCTGTGAATACTATCAAAATGGAGCCACCAGACATTTATTGCTTATAGAGATTTTTATATACTTTTACCTCCTTTCATCCTTAAAAGCCCTCATTGTGTGCTATGCTGTGCTGTAAGGGCTGGGTATTAACTCATTTACCCCTCAAACAACCCTATGAAGTGGAGATACCGTAATCATTCCCATTTTGCAGAAGAAGAAACTGATGTTCTGAGAACTTGAGATGTACTCTGCCCTGCTGGTTTTTTTTTTTTTTTTCTGAGCAGAGAGCCTGATGGTGGGGCTCGATCCCAGGACCCTGGGATCATGACCTGAGCCGAGGGCAGAGGCTTTAACTCACTGAGCCACCCAGACGCCTCTGCCCTGCTGTTAATAGCAGAGCCTGGATACACGCCCGGTTCTCAGGTCCGGGAATGATGGATGCTCTTATGGGCCTGGAGGGATGGCTGGCTGTATCTTCGGTTATTAATGAGGAAAAGGAAACTTGCAGGGTGTAAGGTGGGCTGAGCCAGTGCTTTCTGTCTAGGTCTTTGATGCTACGTCCTGAGCTGGTTTTGATTGACCTCAGCCATCCCCATTTGTCAGTTGGTACGCATACATGATGTCTTTCCACTTTTATTTTTCCCTAAGAGGAAAGACCATGGACGATGACAGGGCAGTTAGAAGCCCTGCAAATGGGACAACAAATCAGTGTGGCATCATGGAGAAAACATCGTACTTCCTGGATTTCTCACTTTATTTCTTCCTTCAAGCGATTCAGGACTATCCTGCTTTATAACACTTGTGCCTCAGTCTCTTAATCTGTAGAAAGAGTAGAGTGCTATACTTATATACCTGAAGGCCAACTCCCAGAATTCAGTGAGTATTTATTTATTTGTTTGTTTAAGATTTTTAAGAAAGATTTATTTATTAATTTCTACACCCCACATGGCGCTCAAACTCTTGAGACTGAGAGTTGGACGTTCCTCCTACTGAGCCAGCCGGGCACCGCTCGATGAAAGTTTATTGATTGTTTGTCTACCCAGCCCAGGCAGGCTCTCATGAGGACACAGTCTCTCTGCTCCGTCTGTGTCAATAGTGGCCCTGTGGGCTGAGACTCTGCAGTGAGCCACCGTGGGCCAGAAATTTCCTGATCTCGAGCTTTTGTGCAAGGCTCACTGCAAGGCCCAAACTGCCATGAGGCCTGGTCACATCTCCTCTTTGGGGCAGCACATTGCAATGGGGCTCTATGGATCTATGCGTGGATCTATGTGTGGATCTATGCGTGGATCAGGTCTAGGATCCATTGAACAAGAAGAAGCCCTCAGTGGGCCTTGCCTTGAGGCCAAGAGCTTGGAGACCTGCCATTCCTCCTCTATGAGATAGTCTTATTGTCTCTGCCCTCTGGGCTCATTTTATTTTTAAAGTAAAGATTTGGTTTCATTAGAGGAGAGCTCTGGTGGGGGGCTGGATGAGTCAGGGTTAGGAATCCCCCAGGAGTGATGGCACTAAACAGCAGGGTTGTCCCCCTTTTGAAAATCTAGGCCTCCTGCTCTAAGGGCATTTATTTTTTATTTTTATTTTTTTTAAGATTTTATTTATTTATTTGACAGACAGAGATCACAAGTAGGCAGAGAGGCAGGCAGAGAGAGAGGGGGAAGCAGGTTCCCTGCAGAGCAGAGAGCCCGATGCAGGGCTCGATCCCAGGACCCTGGGATCATGACCTGAGCAGAAGGCAGAGGCTTTAACCCACTGAGCCACCCAGGCATCCCTCTAAGGACATTTATATTCTATGAAAGATTTTTGTGTGCCAGGAAGACTGGGAGATTTTAGGACCCTGTTACTACTTCTCTTATTAACGTGATACTTGATCAGCGTGGGGGGACAGCTTAAGAGCACAGACTGTGTATGTGCCAAGGGTAGGACTCTGGAGTGAGGATCTGAATCCCCTATCTGGTCTGGCCTGGGGTAAGATTTGTAACCTCTTCACAATTCAGTTTTCTTATTTGTATAATTCCTATTTCCCAGAGTTGCCTGTGAGGACCGAGTGAGATTATGCATGAGACATATATTCTAAAGAATGCTTAGTACATAGTAAGCACTTACTACATATTAACTTTCATTATTATTATTATTATTTGGTCCAGTGAGCAACTGTGATTAAACATGGTGTTATGATTTCTGTGTGCAAATTACCGTGCTGGATTTACCTTGCACTTAGTTGAAGGAAACATGCCTTCGAAGGATCCGTCCTATTAAACAGTCATAAATTGTTAGCATTCCTTTATCATCCCCTCTGCGTTAAGGGCTTTCTATACATTTTTTCTCATCTAGTTTTTCAACATCATATAAAAATGTAGGTACTTGGAGGAGGTGTTAATTTAAATCCCCGTCTTACAGATAAGGAAGCTGAGGCCTGGAAATGGGGCCAGGTTATGTCTGTGTGACTTTGTGTCTGTGCGTGCCCGTAACGACTTGTGTCTGAGTCCCCACGATTTGTCTCTGTGATCTAGGGGTGACCGTGGACTCTGACTCAGATTATGGGGTAAGGGTGCAGCGAGGGGGAGTAAACAGCATTAGGGACATCCCCAGGATGAAGAGATGATGTGAAGACACTTTGTAGTCAGTCAGGCTTGGGACAGGCCTGTGGGGGGGTTGTGTTTGTCATGAGTAGGATATTTATAGTGACGGCGTGGAATGTTATTGTAAGTGGAGGGAACAGCAGGAGCAAAGGCCTAGAGCAGGAGAATTCCAAGTACGCCCACGGCCCAGACTGTCTGGAGTTAAGAGAACATGCAAAGCAAGAATGTGATGAGCCAGCATGCTGCCTTTATCAGGCCTGGCAGAAATTCAAAAGTGTTCATTAAGCTCTTGGTCTTGATACGACTTGAGATAGACTTTTGCAGAGCGCCTTGAGGAAGAACCCATCAAACACGGCAACACGTTGACCCAGCATCTCCACTGCTGGGAGCGCATTCTCTGGAAATACTCAAACGCATACAAGTTAAGCGTTCTCTATCACCTTGCTCGTAATGACAAAAATCTGCCATTGATGTTTTAAGTGTTGTGGGTGGGTGATTGAACCAATTGTGGCGCCCACCCAAAGTGGCATAATCTGTATGGAGTCAATTGAAAAAAAAAAAAAATGAAGCGATTCTGTGTTCTGACACATAAGCATACCATCATCAACTCGGTAAAAAAATGCAAGAGATAGAGCGGTATCTTTGGGATCACCCTGCTTGAATAACTTGTTGATAGCCAGCCTAGGCGGATGTGTTTATGAGTTCCTTCCAAGTAAATATGTGTGGAACCACAGAGAACTAAGGCAACCTGGGCTGTGGTCATAGGTCCCCGGGCGCTTGAGGAGCACCTGGTTTGCACCTGTTGTCATTAGTAAGAGTACCGTCTTTCAGTCTTCGGTGTCCTGGCTTCGACTGTGAATTATAGGGTTACCCTAACCTTCCTCTGAGGATTCGACGTGTGGTAGGAGCAACGAGACGCTGCCTGTTACATAGGTGACTTGGCATAGCTTGCAGCAGGCAGGTGTTGTGTTTGAGGATTGTGTCCCTCATGCTTCAGGCACTGCTTTACAGCTCAGCCAGCAAGCATGGTCATTACTATGGTCATTACTTACAATACAATACATACCTTACATTACATAAGGACTTACATATGTAAGTACATACAATACATTACATAAGGAAGACGTTCTCTTTTTTCATTTCACTGGGTATCTGAGCATTTACTTAAATATATCTTTTTTTTTTCTTTTTAAGATTTTTATTTATTTGTTTGAGACAGAATGAGAGAGAGAGGGAGAGAGAGCACAAACAGGGAGAGCAGCAGGCAGAGGGAGAAGCTCAGCAGGGAGCCGGATGCGGGGCTCCATCCTAGGACTCTGTGATCATGACCTGAGATGAAGGCAGCTGCTCAATGGACTGTGGCACCCCAGCGCCCCATAAGTATATCTTTTTTTTTTTTTTTTTTAAAGATTTTATTTATTTGATAGATCACAAGTTGGAAGAGAGGCACAGAGAGAGAGAGAGGAAGGGAAGCAGGCTCCCTGCTCCATGTGGGGCTCGATTCCAGCACCCTGGTTTCATGACCTGAGCCGAAGGCAGAGGCTTAGCCCACTGAGCCAGGCCCACCATCCAGGCGCTCCAAGTGTATCTTTTTTTAAAGAAGATTTTATTTATTCATTGACAGAGAGAGAGAGCATAAGCAAGGGGAGTGGCAGGCATGAGGGAGAAGGAGAAGCAGGCTCCCCGCTGAGCAGAGAGACAGCCTTGGGCCTTAATCCCAGGACCTGAGCCAAAGGCAGATGCTTAACTGACTGAGCCACCCAGGCGCCTTCACTTCACCATGTCTTCAGTGAAGTTACTGAAGATAACTCCTTGTCTGAGCAAAGGGCGTATTAGCATGTGTTAGCATTTGCTGCCAAGGAGCTTTTCAGAGACCCAGTGGGGATTGTTGCATTTCCTTCTTTCCTTTGGCTCCTAGGCCATTGAATTGAAATTCTCTTTTGGGAAAACAACACACCTTTAAAAAAAAAAAATGTAAAAGTTGTGACCTTCCCCACCCCCAGGTTCCTCCAACATAAATTTAGGCACAATAGAAGTCAAAATTATTGAAGGAGCTGCATGTAAATGATTGGCCTAGCGGGCTTTGGAGTTGGCTGGGCTCCCCTTTTCTTTGCTTCCCAGTGAGATCCTAGAGGAAACGGGGTGGGTGGGAAATGGCTGGAGTTGAAACAGAGCCGTGATTCACATTTACCAGACGTCACAGGCACCTTTGATGTGCCAAGCACCGTGCTAGGTCATTCCTCATCTGTCCTCTCATTCATTCTTTACCCCAAATCTTCAGGAGTATTACCCCCCCCCCCCCCATTTTATACACATGGAAACGGAGGCTGAGAAACGCTAGTGCACACCCGACCGAGGTCCGTGGGACTCAGACTGGGACTTCGACTTTTGGTTTGCAGCATTAGCATGCACTCCACTCCCCTGGAGTTTCTTAACCTTGGCGCTGTTGGCATTTTGTGCTGGATAATTCTTTGCTGTTGGGCCTGCGGTGGGCGTTGTAAGAGGTTTAGCTGCATCCTTGGCCTCTCTACTCACTAGATGATAGTAAGCACCCTCCCCACCCCCCCACACACTGGTAATAACCAAAGAATGTCTCTTAGACATTGCTGAAAGTCCCCCCGGGGGGGGGGGCAGAATAGATCCAGGTTGAGAATGAATATACTGTGCCCCAATGGGGAGAACATCATAGAATCCAGACATCAAAACTTAAGAAGCGGTAAGCCAAGATAGAGGCTCCTAAACTTGGCAGCTTGCGTTTTCCTCCACGTGCCATTTTCTTTCCATGCCATTTTTGTTTATTACCTGGGGAACCAGGGAAAAGTACCTGAGAATTGTACTAGTTAATGATGCCTCTAGCGGAAATGCCGAGAATGTTGAGAATATTGAACTAGGACAACATTTCTGAGCTTATTAATCTTACTCATCCTCTGTTCCTCTTTGCCTGCTCGATCAGGGGTGTGCTTGGATCATGAAGGCTCTTATGAACCATTTCCGTATGACTCCACTCGCAGTTCTCATAGGAGGTTTTTAAAGAACGTTACTTAGGGGTGCCTGGGTGGCTCAGTGGGTTAAGCCTCTGCCTTTGGCTCAGGTCACGGTCTCAGGGTCCTGGGATTGAGCCCCGCATTGAAGTGTCTGCTCAGTGGAGAGCCTGCTTCCCCCTCCTCTCTGCCTGCCTCTTTGCCTTCTTGTGATCTCTGTCTGTCATATAAATAAATAAAATATTTTTTAAAAAAGTAAATAACGTTACTTAGAGCGTGCCGTGAAATTATTTGGTGATGGCTGGCCATTATGCCATACATTTCTTTTTCTCCTTTTTTTTTTTTTTTTTTTTTTTGGTGGGGGAGAGACAGAGGGAAAGAGAGAGGGAGAATCTTAAGCAGATTCTGCACCCACTGTGGAGCCTGACGTGGGTTTTGATCTCATGACCCGAAATCAAGAGTCAGGTACTCAACCGACTGAGCCACCGAGGTGCCCCTGTGCCGTGCGTGCATTTCTCTTTGAAGACTGTACAGTCTTGCTTAGCTAGTTAACGGCTCATTCTTGGCTAGTCAATGACTCAGCCCCCTTTTAAAGTGAGTTAACAAGGTCTCACCATCTTCTCTTACCTCTCTCTCATCCATTTCCAACCTCTGCTGTGTGTAATTCTGTGGTTATGATTGAAACTCACGGTTTTTGCTCTGTGTTTCCAGGCAAGGCTGGTGATAAGGAACTTTGAATATTATCTCTTCTCATATTTATATTCATAAGAAAAACTTGGAATGAATGTTTGCTAGATATAGTTTATACTATTTAACTGTAATGGATCATGGTGTGATTTCTTCTGTGTTGCTCTTTGCTAAAAAAAAAAGAAAAAAAAGATTTCTAAGCTATTAGTTGATTATTCATCCATGAGAAGTTTTGTCTAAGTTTTGACAGATTAAAGCCTGTATACATTTTAAAGTTCACTGTTTCAGGTTAGCAGACTATAGATTGTGTCAGTACTTGTCATTCTTTTTTTTCTTTTTTTAAGATTTTATTTATTTATTTGATAGACAGAGATCACAAGTAGGCAGAGAGGCAGACTGGGGGTGGGAAACAGGCTCCCTGCTGAGCAGACTCCCCGATGCGGGGCTCGATCCTGGGACCTTGAGATCATGACCTGAGCCAAAGGCAGAGGCTTAACCCACTGAGCCACCCAGGCACCCCTTTTCATTCTTCTTTGATTGAAAGGCTATAGCTTTCAAATTCCCACCTTATTCTTCATCCTAATTAAAACAAAAGCAAACCTGAGGTAGACCAGCTTGTGGGACATAAGGCGAGTCCAGACTAAGGCAAAAGAGAATATTGAATGTCTGTTGGGCATCATATCAGCTCTTTAGAAAAGTTACCTTTAGAAAAGTTCTCTTTTTTCCCCCCCAGATGTACATTCCACTTAACCTTAGAAAAATGACAAACCAAATAGTATAGTACTGCGAACTGGTTATAGCTGACTGTCTGTCTTCCTATATGGACCCAGATGACCACACAGGACTCTTGTGAGAGAATGCTCTAGGGGGTCCCCTCCTATGGCGGGTTGGCCAAAGGAGAGGCGAGTTGTGAGTCATTCTCCGTGAATGCTCCAGCTGACCCACAGGAAGCTCCGAAGTTGAGAAGGTTTTGCAGTGTTATCCTGAGTTAGAAGAAGATGGTAGACTTGTGCCCCCCAGCCTCTACCCCCATGTCAAGTGGCTGTTGGAAGTCACTGTTCTGGAAAGGGAATGTGACATTGGAGAACTTGGTGGCTCTCTTGTAGTCAAGACAAGAAGTGCAGGGGGATTCTGGAGGGAGGCCTGGCCCAGGGTGCACTGCCTAGGAGTGTGGAGTGCAGGTCAGTGTGTATGTATGTATGTATCTTAATTTAATAAGTGCCACTTTATTCAGTAACTTGACCGACATCACGCGTCTGAGGAGCAGATGCATTTGGATGTGAACTCACACGTGACTCATTCCCAAACCATTCCTTGTGCTGCTGTAGGACCGTTACCATGTTAGTTGCCCCATAAAAGAATACCTTTGTCAGTCCCTTTCATTTTCCGTGTGGCTTTACGTCTGCTGCAGTGTGGGGACACCCTTGAAGTCTGCTGAATTGGCTTTCTCCAACATACCTTTTGTCCCAGGGGGTTGAAAGGAAAGGTAAAATCATTTGTCCTAAATGAATCATCAGCCAGAACAGAAGCCCGAAATCTATCCCTCTATTATGTTCGCAGCCAAGGGTGAATTTGAGGAAATTGGTGTCTCTCCAATTCCCCGGGGAAGCATTTGACTCCACAGGCCCCTTACCATTTAAATACCACAGGTAACACTTGGCTTCCCGTGAGAAAGCTTTCAGGCCCTGGACCTTGGCTTACAGCTGGCTGGCATTCTGCACACCCCCTACAGCGCTAGAATAGGACCGGCCGTAAAATATTTCCTCCGTGCTTTTATCATTGCCTGGAAATCCGGAGGGCAAAGGTGCTTTGTAAATACCAAGCTGGTAGTGACTGTGGTGTGCAAAGAAATTGGAAAATAAAGCAGTTCATGGTTGACATAAAGCAGGGATCGTGCAGTTGCTCCGAATACCCCAAGTGGGAAATTTTGGGCAGGAAGTTATGTTTTATATCAAAACTTAGCCCTTAGGGATTTTCAGGTAGCTGGTCTCCTAGTACTGGACTCCAGCTGAGCCCAAGGGAGGCCTCTCTTCACTAGACAGGTGTCACTCCTGGGAAGCACACCTGTTTAAGCCTTTCTTATTGTTCACTTGACTCCGACGGTCGGATTCTTTGAGGGGACGGCTTCCTTCATTCAGGCTTTTCCTTGGCAAGGATTTGAGTGCAACGGCCTTGCTGGGGATCAGTGACTGCCGTGCCAAGAGTCCCATGCTTCAAAGGAGCTTCCCGGTGAGTAGGAGAACCCTCTGTGAATTGCTTACTTACTGCACATATAGGGTTATTCCCAGTTGGGAGCCCCGAGGAGTCAGGAAGCCTGCTTAGAACCCTGACTCGCACTTATGCCTGAAAAGCTGTGTTTCCTCTCTGTACTTCACTGTAAAATGGGGTTGATTTTAGTCCACAGAGTTTTTGTGATGATTGAAAGAAACAGTAAAGGTGAGGTGAGGACTTTGCACTGGATCTTAAATATTTGCCACATGCCAGTTTTTGTCAAAGAAACCACTGAATTTAGCATCAAGAGTAAATGTGCCCATAAGGGCAGGTTGAAAACCACAGCGATATAGGAAAAGAATGTATCTTTCGTTGAACACCCACTATGTGTTAAGTGCCACACTTATTGTGTTTAATTCCATCAGTATCCTGTGATAGGTAGGCATTACTATGCCCTTTGAATCAAAGTTAGAGAAGTTACCTTGTCCTGGTGGTGATAGAACCAGATCTGAATTCCCATATTGCTTACTTCCGAGAGTCTTAGTACTATGCAACCTTGCCAGCAGCCTTGGACAGCCATCCAGGCTTATTCTCTAGCTGTTTGAATACATTCCTTCTGCAGAAGCTGGAGTACTGCTTGCCTATTTTATTGGTATGAAAGGGGCTCAGTTTGTCTTGTGGGTTTGGTAGGAGGAAAGATATAGCCTAGGGTTACAAGCAAGGGAAGTTAAATTGTACAAACTGGGTTGTCTGGGGTCTGAGTCTTGCTTCATTTTTTTCCCTAACCTTATATAACCTTATATAGCTTGTCAAGGTGCTTCCCTCTGTTTTTAGAATCAAATCCTTCAAATCAAGAGCCTGCATGGTCTGGCCATGGCCTCTCTTTCCAGTCCCAAATTTGCACGTGCTGTTCCCTACAGTCCTTGAATGTGTGGTACTCTTTCTTGCCACAGGACCTTTGCATATGCCTTTCCTCTCTGCTTGGATTAATATCTAGCATCTAGTGTCTACTCATCGTGCAGATCTCAATTTTATCATCACTTTCTTTAGGGAGCCTTCTCTGATAGGATCTGACCACCTAGTTTTTGCTCTCATAAAACCACAAGCTTCCGCTTTGGAAGCAGCATTTATCAGATCGTGGTACTTTCATGTGTCTTTATGGTTGTAGGATTCCTGTCTGTCTGTTCAGTGGTCCAGTGTAAGCTGCATGAGGGCCCAGAAGGTCGCCGTTCTCTATGTCACTGCTGTATCCATAGGGCTCACTGGGAAAGGTGCCTGCACGTAGTAGGTGCTCACATTTTGGAGATGAACTGAAGGAAGAGATGAAGGCAAGACAGAGCCATCTGGGTTAACTGGGGGGGGGGGGGGGGGGGGGGGGTGGAGGGGGGACCCACGGCTGGGGGGGGGAGGGGGGGGGGGGGGGGGGGGGGGCTTAGCATGGTGAACCCACGGCTTGCACGTGCAGGTCAGTTGGCTGGGGATGAGGCTTCTGCATTGGGAGGCCCTGGCCGGGTATCTAGAATGAGCCCCTGGGGGGTGCTGTTGCTGGCCCTGGGACCACACTCTAAATTGGAAGAGTCTGCAGAGCCAGCAGAGATCCAGAGAACAGGGATGGCTCAGAGCTTTATGAGCCCCACTGTTTTGTACCTGTTATTCTCTTCTGCTCCTGAGGAAGGGGCAGTAGGTGCAACGGATACCACCACTGTGGCTTGTCACATTCAGTCCTTCTCTTCCACCCTCTGCCGTTTGTCTTTTGTCTGAAGCTCATCCATATCGCCATCCCAGCACCCTTGCTAAGTGGCCCTGAAATGTTTCGTGTGAAGCCCAGCAACCATGGACCTTCCTGACAGCAGCTTCTTTGGAGGCAGTGACGAATTTCTCCTGAGAACCTCCACAGTCGTTCTTAGCCCTGCGCATTTCCGCATTCGAGTTGCTCCTTCCTTTCGTCCTCTCTGTCGCTGTTGGGCTGTGTGGGTGCCATGCTCTGTCAGCCGCTGAGTTCTCCAGCCCTGGTCAGGCCTCAGGAGCCATCGGTGGTAAGGGGCTCCAGGAATCCATCGATTTCGGTTTACCTGGCGGTGGGATGTAGCGGCCAATCACAGACTTTAGTGACAAGCAGCATTGACTTGTCTCTTTACCTGAGCCTGACCTCTGTGCTCCTCATTTTTCCCAGCCTTATGGAGCTCCAGGAAATCCAGAGATCCTAAGTGACTGAGTCTTAGGGAGCATTCAAGGAAATGGAGTCCGGGAGCCAACCGTAGAATCGATTCCAGTCTTACCTCTGGAGGAATATTTAGAGGAACTCCCATGATTCTCTTCTGTAACCCGTGGTGTCTTGCTTTTTTCTCAGTAATCGAGCTCTCGGTAGATCCCTTGAAGGTGTCCTCATCACACGTCCCTTGTTCTTTACCATTATCTCTCCATGACATCACACCACCCTTCCTCTTGTCTCTTCTTCCTTCTCATTTATCTTCTAGCTGCTGCTTCGTTTCTCCCATTGCGTACCTGCCCTCCACTCTTATACACTGTCTCACTATGCCTCGTAAGACAAGGGGACGGGGTAGAAGGTTTAGGAACGGGGTTAGCACTGAGGGGGCGATGCCAAAGATTCTCTTAGGAGCTGAAGGGAGGCTGAGAGGCTGTGAATATTGATGACTGAACAACTGAGGTGGGACTCTTAAAAAATAAGGGTATTATCAGCTCAGTACCTGATTGTGATGGTGGTCCTGGTTAGTGATAGAACCAGAAACCTAGAAGATGGGCCTGTTACATCCTTAAAACAGAAGAAGAGGGGGTGCCTGGGTGGCTCAGTGGGTTAAAGCCTCTGCCTTCAGCTGAGGTCATGATCCCGGGGTCCTGGGATTGAGCCCCACATCGGGCTCTCTGCTCGGTGGGGAGCCTGCTTCCCCCTCTCTCTGCCTGCCTCTCTGCCTACTTGTGACCTCTATCTGTCAAATAAGTAAAATCTTAAAAAAAAAAAAATAGAAGAAGAGGCTAAAGACTGGTTTTTAGGTTTTAGAAGGGGAAGTAAAAGATACTGAAAATAGAGGTATATGCTATTTGCTGCCAGTCATCTCCTCTGCCTCTGCTCCCCTGCCGTTCCAGAGAACGGGACTGCGAGGAGATGCTGCATTACTGAAGGCTGAGGTCTCCCTTGCAACATGTCCAAAGATCCATAGGTCACATCAGCTCCAAATTAAACCCAACCCACGGCTTTGCATATGGGGTTGCTTTATAAACAGCGGCTGTCTGTATTCCATTAAAAATAAAAAACCTGGGGGCGTCTGGGTGGCTCAGTCATTCAGCATCTGCCTTTGGTGCAGGTCATGGTCCCAGGATCCTGGGATCGAGCCCTGCATTGGGCTCCCTGCTTGGTGGGAAATCTGCTTCTCCCTCTCCCACTCCCCCTGCTTGGGTACCCTTTCTCTCTGTGTCTCTCTCTATCAAGTAATAAATAAAACCTTTAAAACAACAACAACAACAACCCCGTTTAACATGGTGACTCCATAGTTTTGTAGATTTCATGGAATTACAATTCAGTGGATGTTTTAATACTTTTGAACATTGAAATCCAATGTCAACAGGACACAAGGAACTGAACTGCAATGAAACAGCCAAGGTATAGAATACATTTCATGGACCCTTCTGGTTACTGGCAGGACTGGTGTTTGTAGAGGTTTAAAGGCAGCTTAGGGGACTTCTGTGGCTAAAATCCCCCTCCTCCAGCTTTTGGCGATGATCCTTTGCCTGTCAAAGTGTTTGCTCTAAACCTCCAATGGTCAAAGGGGCCTGGGACCCAGATTTTTGTATTTACCACATTGGTGGGATTTTTTTTCTGTCAGCGTGGCACATTGCCGTCTGCAGAGGGTTGCACGGCTATCTCCCATCCCAAGTATTCATCTTACAAGACCTTCACTTCCCCCACAGAGTGGGGAGGTGGCATCTGTATCCCCTCCTCTTGAACCTGGGCCGACCTTTGTGACTGTCTCAACCAACAGAGCAGGACAGAAGTCACCCTATGTGATCTTTGAGGTGAGACCATAAAAATGCCCTGTGCTTCTGCCTTCCTCTCTTGGGACGCTTGCTCCTGGAACGCAGTCACCACGCTGTGAGAAAGCCTAAGCTGGCCTCTGGAGGGAGGCCACAGGAGGGGCCTCGCATGACTGTTGCCGCTGATGGCCGGCCTCAGCTTCCAGACATGTGAGCAAAGACATCTCAAGATACTCTAGACCGCAGCTGTCAGGTCACCCCCAGCCGAGGCCTGAGAACTTGTAGCATCCAGCCTGTCCCACGGAGCCCTACCTGAGTACCTGAACCCCAGAATCTGTGGGGATAATAAAATGGTTATTTTATACCTCAAAATTTTGGGTTTCAGTTTGTTCTGGAGTATAAGTAACCAGGGAGAGGAGACTGGAAAAAGGCATTCTCTGTTCCCCTCACGTTTCTTTTTTTCAAGCATAAGGCATCACCTTATTAATTGTGTTAGCTTGCCCCTGCCAAGTATAAATCATGGTCAGATTTTCTAGAAGGTAGAGGTGGACTCATGTGAGGTACTCGCCTTCTCTTGATTCTGTTCTATTCTTAGAAACAAACGAAAAAGTGAGAATCTGCACTAGGCAGTGACGAGGTTAGCCTTTAACACAGTTGGGGCTGCTCCCTAACTTGGACCTTGAAAGCATTTGGTTTCCTGACATCCCTACAGGACCTGTTGCGTTCATAGGTTTGTGTTCCTCTCTTCCTATGAAGATCATTTTTCTAAACCAGATTTGACAAATATCTGGTAGAAGAACATTTTCTGGTAAAGAGTCTCGGGGCTACAAGGGACCTCAGCACTTACCTTGTGTGTTACCCTTCTGTGACAGAAAGAAACCCATGTGTGGAGAGAAGTGACTTACCTGTGGCCACGCAGTGAGGGTGTGGGGGAGCTGGGACTGGCGATCTGGCCTCAGGGCCTCTTCCTGGAACACCGTGCTCTCCTTCAGGGGGACGTGACCTCAAGCTGGACTTTGTGTCCATGAAGGCTCTTTGCATTCATGGGAGATGTATGGAACAGCTGCGTTCCTTTCTTTCCTAGCACAGAACCGAATGAACACATTTAGAAAATAGTATCTGTCAGGCTGCCTCAGTGGGTTAAGCATCTGACTCTTGGTTTCTGCTCAAGTCGTGATCTCAGGGTCATAAGATCAAGCCCCATGTCAGACCCAACCCTCAGCACGGAGTCTGCTTGAGATTGTCTCTATGTTCTCTTTCTCCGTCCTTCTCGAATAAATACATAAATAAATAAAAAGAAAGACAGAAAATTTTATTTGTCTGTAAGCAACAGCAACAAATAATAAGACAGTCGATATCCCCTTTTCTCCCACATAGTAGTTTTCTTTCTTGTCTGTCCCCTCTTAGCCTTAGGAATGGGCAGGCACATCTGCTCTTTCCATGACCCTGTGTCTGGATCGCCATTGTTGCAGTCGGTCCATGGTTGGAGGGAGAATGGTTGGTGAGAACGAGAAAAAGAGAGAAGAAGAGTTTGGATTAGACTTTATGGCCCTCCTGTCATCCCTGCTGTTCAAGGGCTAAAGGGCTTTACAGTTTGCTGGTGACCATCTTGTTGGTCTTTACCGTTTTTGCAGACATCAAAGTTATCATTTCTTCTTCTTTATGTTTGTGGCAACGGAGCAAAGTCAAAGGAGCAAGGTCAAAGGAACTCAAGGGGACATTTTGCCCAAGATATGAATACAGATCCAACACGCTCTGGGTGTGTGTGTTTCCTGTTCATTCCAGCCCTGTACTGATTCTCGTGGTCCTGTCGGTCATTGGCTGTGATTTACCAACCTGGGCAAGTGGACCTTCCCATGCCTGCTGTACCTGAAAACAGGAGAGGGTAACTTTGAAGTGCAGAGCGTGAGAAACACTGCTTCTGAAAGACTGCACAAGGGACAGGTGAATCTAAAGTAGCACTCACCTATGTAGGAGAAGACACAGGTCTTCTGCCCTCCTCTGCAATGACTTTGACATTGGCTCTATTCTTGCCTCCGACCTGTATCCTTACCAAAAAACGGAAGTGGTAGTACTGTCTCCTGTCTGCTCCCGTTAAGAGGAAACAAAATGTCAAGTGAGGAAAATTGGTTCTGGGGACACCTGGGTGGCTCAGTCGGTTAGGCGTCTGCCTTCAGCTTGGGTCATGATCCAGGGAGTCCAGGGATTGAGCCCCGCATCGGACTTCTCCCTGCTGCTTGTTTCTGTTTTTTTTAAGATTACTTGTTTTTTTGTTTTGTTTTGTTTTGTTTGTTTTTTTATTAAAGATTTTATTTATTTATTTGACAGAGAGAGATCACAAGTAGACGGAGAGGCAGGCAGAGAGATATAGGGAAGCAGGTTCCCTGCTGAGCAGAGAGCCCGATGCGGGACTCGATCCCAGGATCCTGAGATCATGACCTGAGCCGAAGGCAGCGGCTTAACCCGCTGAGACACCCAGGTGCCCCAAGATTACTTGTTTTTGATGGGGCAGATGTGTTTTTATGAACTGGACAGGAGACAAAATCTGAAGGGCAGGGAAGAGCTATCTATCCTTAAGGGCCCTGATGATTTAAGTCTCTGCAGGCTAGGAAAACGAAGTCTGGTCGCTTCCTGGCCATGTTATTGAAGCTCTCTGAGCTTCCGTGTTCCTCTCAGTAAAGCAGGAATAGCGAGAGGACCTACGTCCTTCAGTTGTGAGGGTTAAGAGTGACCCTGCCTGTCAAGCATTTGTGAGAATCCCCGGCACATGACAATCAGGACAGTCTTTAGCTGTTCCTCACCTTTTTTGAATATTCAAAGTTGGTTTCAAAATTTCCTTTGTGAAAGCACCATTGAGGTGATTTCTTTCTTCCTGGAAGGTCTTCATCCTTCCTTGTCCCTGCCCTTCTGCCTGATGCCAATCAAACCAACCCTTCATTGTCCTTCAAATACCAAGGGCTTGGGAACCTCTACCCCCAGGACCAGCCCAGAGACCTCCTCTAGAGGAGATTGTCTCTATGTTCTTGTACTTGAGTCTCAGTTCTTGTACTACTTTCGTTTGCTGTCTGAAAACCTTTCTGTGTCCTCTGTGTGATAGCGGGACCCTTCCCCTGTCTTCCTACATACAGAGTATAACTCTTGGACCCTTAATTTCCTTCTTGCTCAGGGGATCCTTGGGATGATTCAGAAATAATGGGGTATGAGGCACTTCAGAGAGGACTTTGACTGCCTTGTGGATTTTCCTTCACAGGGGTGGACTGGGAGAATAAATAGTTGCTGTCTTTTTATGAAAGCCTGATATAGAGGATTTAGCCTATGATACAGGGTATTGCCCTGTTGCTGCCAGGGAGTAAACCTTCACAAAGGACCTACTTTGGGCCCAGCCCTTTGTGTAAAGTGCTGCCTCTCCAGAGGACATATGAGCGTTAAAACAGGTTCTCAGCCCACCTGCATCATTATTGAAACGCTCGGGTTTGGAACACCTTTCATCTTGTCCGGTGCTTTTAGATGGTCTTAGGTTTTACTCCCCACAAGGGCCATGATGGGCCATTATTGACTCTTGGTAAATAGCTAGGGTAGAAACATCATAGTGTGTGTACTGAGAATATTTTTGCCTCAGTCTTTTTTTTTTTTTTAAACCTACTTTTATTTCAGTAAGAAAATTGAATTGGGGTTGAAAGAAAGAGAAGGGGAAATAAGGCTGAAAACTCAACATTAGATCCCAACCCCATTTCTTTCTTTCTTTGTTTTTTTTTTTAATTTTATTTATTTATTTGACAGACAGAGATCGCAAGTAGGCAGAGAGGCAGGCAGAGGGAGGAAGGGAAGCAGGCTCCCTGCTGAGCAGAGAGCCCGAATTGATCCCAGGGAATTGATCCCAGGACGCTGGGATCATGACCTGAGCGGATGGCAGAGGCTTTAACCCACTGAGCCACCCAGGCGCCTCCCCCAACCTCATTTCTTAAGTCTCTCTGAAGTCCTTAAAAGGCCTTTGGGGGAGGGAATCTCAAGTGTTTTTTTTTTTGTTGTTGTTGTTGTTGTTGTTGTTTTTGGTATTAAAAGAGAATAAAACCTACTGGACAAGAAGAGGACATTTTCTAAAGATATGGTTACCTAGATTAGCTAAAATGTCAAGTTTTTTTCATTTAGTTAGAACTATCTCAAGTCTGTTGGTTACATTAGTTGTCTCAGGGGCAGATAAATGACTCCTTGGTTCATATCTGCTGTGGGGGAGCACAGACTTATCATGATTGGGCTGTATTTATGAAACACAGTGCACCTAGGTCTTGACGGCCGAAGGATTGTGGACAATGGGTATATCCTGTCAGTGCTTAAAAAGGAAATTAGAAACTTGATAATTAGGAAAGGAGTTCTACCAACGTTACTACCATGCATCGAAAAGTGATTTGAGCTTTCTGACATAGGAAGAATGGTGGAATTCCCAAAGGGGCCTGGAATGCATTTTGAATTTATCTGAATTTTAGGTCATTAAAATATATGTTAAAAATAGACTTTTTTTTTTCCACTGAATATTTCACCATATATTCACCATAAGGCCTGGATACTCTGTTAGGTGCTTCTCCCATCTTTTTTCACACTTGGGGGGGGTGGAGGAAGGCATTGATAGATTATAACCATCTGCACATATGAAATTTTGTCATTTCATATGCTTGGCACATTCAAATTAAGCATATCAATACCATAGATGGGAAACATATTGGTTTCATATTTTATTGGTCCTGTCTCCTCTCTGTTCTCTAACCCCCTTGAAATTGTAATTTTGTTAAAAAGGGATTCTTTTATAGCCATTGGCTTGAGTGATAAAGGGTCAGAATGAAAAGGTACTTGTAAAATGTAACACGGTTTTACCCCCATTTAGATGTGATTCTTTTCTCTGTTAAGAAGTGAAGTAATTGTAAATACAATATTTAAGTGAATTGTAAAACTACTTACATTAAATGTTTAAAGTAATGGAACTACATCAACAGTAACCCTATGAAGCTATATGCCTTAAAAGTTTACAGCCTCAATTTTATGAGCCTCAAGGCTTTCTGCACTAGATGAAAGGAATACTACTCCATAAAAATTGGTATCTTATGAGCTTGAAGCTTTCACCACCATATCAGGACAGGAGAGGGTAAAAAAATTCCCATCAGCAGTTTCAGAGTACCTTCTACCAATGCAAGGAGTATTCATTATCTTTTGGCTCTGGTTAAATAAGGAAGGCCTAAGACATTAGTCTTGGTCTCCTAAGTCCCAATATCTGAATGTGTATCCTTTATTACACAAAGGAGTACATTTGAAAGCAAAAACCAGGCTTAAAACTTGATATCTTGTAGGACTGTCCCAACTAATGAATTTTTTGAAAGTACTAAGTATAGTGAAAGTTTTTCCTTGTATAATTTAACAAATACATGTCAATAGACATGCTGTATCAGTCATCTGTTGGCACAAGAATGCTGTGTAACAAATCACCTGAGAGTCTGTGTCTTTCAGCGTAAAGTATTTATTCTCATACTCTCAGGTCTGCAATTTGGCAGGGGAGCTCTGTTCTATATGTCTCATTCTGGGGGCAGGCTAATTCATTCATTCATTCATTCATTCATTCATTCATTTGAGAGAGAGATGGCATGAACATGGGGAGAGGGAAAAAATCTCAAGCAACTCCGTGTTGAGTGCAGAGCCCGACATAGGGTTCCATCTCATGACCCTGAGATCATGACCTGAGCTGAAATCAAGAGTCAGATGCTTAACGGACTGAGCCATCCAGGTGCCCTTGGGGGCAGGTTCTTTTTATGAGAGAAATCGAAATTCCTAGAGGGGCAAGCAGGAACAAGCATAGACAAGACTGGTTTTTGAGCTGACATGATGCTGTCATTTCCACACATAACTAACGCACATTAATGATGTATATTACTCCCGTGTAGGTTGGAGGAGGAGGAGGGAGGGCATATTTGCCAAGAAACGATGGAATCCACCACAACTACTCTTTGCTTTGCTTTGTGAGACTAGAGCGAACAAGACTGCTGAAGCCCTGGCTCTGTGGGTCTTACATTCTTGTTCTGGGGTGTGGGGGTGGGGGTGGATGGAAAACATCATAAACACAGAGTTCAACAAGATAATTTGAGATAGTGGGCAGGGTGATACAACTGCTTGCAATGTAGGATATATATTTTGTCATTTTTATTGAGTTCTTTAGGGCTGATACTCTTTCCTTGCTTTTATGACATTGCCAGAGTTTTATACATCTTGGCACATCTGAACTTTGGTCTGTGGATAGGTTGGTGGAGGTTTTAGTGGTTTGGCTCTTGTGTGAAGTTTCACAGATGCTGGGGAGTGTGAGTGAGGAAGTGGGTTGGCAGACCATGTCCATCAAAGCAGAGGTGCGTACAGATAGACATTTCTAAGTCCTCCTTAGATCAGGAGCTATTCTAGGGACTTTAATGTGCTGGTAGCAATAGAACCTGGGGAAGAAAACCATGTATAGCCCAATTAAATTCTGCTTCCACTAAGCACACTGAGTCAGCAGGGTAGTTCCTTTTTAGGTGTGAGAAATCGGGAGCAGAACACCTAACAAGGTGTGTTTTGGGGATGATGTCATTTGATACCACGTACAGCAAAACAGGAATTCCTCAAGAGGCAGCCCTGCTAATCTTTCTGCAGTTGAACCTTCCCAGGCATGTTGGGGCCCTTTCCCAGTGCAGGGCGCCGATCATGATCAGAAATAAGGAGAAGGAATGGTTATCAGGCTTTCAGAGATCTTAGCCCTGCAACGGTACCCAGCTGTCCAGCAGAAGCCTGAGCGTTTCTTGCCTTCCCTGGCCGAGGGTTCCCTGCTCAGAACAGGAAGTGTGGGGACTTCACCTGGGCCTGCCAGGCGGGAGTGCAAAGGAGCAAGGTTTATAGGAAGCTGAACTTCAGTTTTTGTTTTTCAGACTGTCAGACTGGGAGGGCGATGTTAAGTTGGGATTTTTTTTTTTCCTTAGTTTTTCATTTATAGTTATCACTAAATATATTCCAATGATGGAAAATTACGGCTTTTTACTTGCCATTTGGCAGCTGTGTCTGTATCTCTTTTTTAGGTTTTGGTGTGTATTTTAAATTCAGTTAGACTTGAATGGGGTGGAATTATGAGACTTAAAAAAAATGAAGTGTCTCACTGTTAATTTAGGGTTAAGTGCGGTATAAAAAGACAAGCTATAATAGTAGCTATCAATTATTGAGAGCTTATGGGGTGCCATGTCCTGGGCATAATGCTTGACTGATGTGATGTAATTTTTTTTTTTTTTTAAATTCTCACCACCCTGTGAGGTGGGTGCTATTATTATTCCCATGGTACAGGTGAGGAAGCAGGGCTCAGAGAAGTCTGATAGTGGCCCAATGAAGTGGCAGGTCCTAGATTCCAGTCCACACTTGTAGGGTCTGGTCCCAAGTTCTTAGAACTGGTTAAGTTTTTTTTTTTTTTTCCTAGAAAGGGGAAAAAGAGCTTTTTGAGTTGGTACACAAACTTTTTTTTTTTTTTAAAGATTTTATTTATTTATTTGGCAGAGATCACAAGTAGGCAGAGAGGCAGGCAGAGAGAGAGAGAGAGAGAGAGAGAGAGAGAAAGAGAGGAAGGGAAGCAGGCTCCCTGCTGAGCAGAGAGCCCCATGCAGGGCTCGATTCCGGCACCCTGAGATCACGACCCGAGCCGAAGGCAGAGGCTTTAACCCACTGAGCCACCCTGGCGTCCCCGGTGCACAAACTTTTATCGGTAAGAATCTATTCACAGGATTCCCAAGGCATGGATTTTGATAGGCATTGAGTACTGTGGAAACGCATGCACCTGAATAATTACAAATGGGGAAAAGGGTCCGCAGAGCCCTGCACTCCCAGCTGGAAGAGATTATGGGAGGTCGTCAAGTTGGCCGTTTTAGGAATGTGCTTGCTGTTTCCTTCATTTCCCCTCCTTCCCTGACTATAGCTGGAGTAGGATTTGAGTTCATTCTTTGGAGCCTGGTGACTCACTTTGGACTTGACTCCTATCTGGAATAAACCTTTTTGTTTGTTTGTTTGTCTAAAGGTTTTATTTATTTATTTGAGAGAGAGAGTGAGAGAGTGAAGAGTGTGCTCGTGAGCTGGGGTAGGGGAGGAGCAGCAGAGGGAGAGGGAGAAGCAGATTCCCCACTGAGCAGGGAGCCTGACTCGGGGCTCAATCCCAGGACGCCTGGATCCTGATCTGAGCCGAAGGCAGACACTTAACCAACTGAGCCACCCAGGCACCCCTGGAATGAAGCTTTAAGAGAGCTGTAAATCTCTACATTTACCAAATGGAAATGAAAAATGAATTTACAAAGTGAAATTGCAAATGTACAATTACAAAATGAAAAATGGATGTGAAGCGTGTGTCCTCTTGTTTGTATCAGCTGTAGTGTTTAAAAAAATATTTTCAATTTGAAATTAACCTGAGCTTGCAGTGGGACCAAGTCTCTCTTTTTATTATATTTCTCGGCTCCCTGTGTTGGGACAACATGAGCCACTTACCTACTAATGATTTACTGTAATGATTGGCTATGTTGGAACCCCTCTGGATTGGCACCGTCTGCCTGGTAGCAAATCCAACCCGAGGTTATATTGTATTTGTTATTTATGTGGCTGCTTATCTCAGCGCCTTTATGGATATGTTTCTCGTTGTCTGTCTGCACGAGAGACATCGAAGGTAAGTGACTCACCAGAGGGTCAGTTCCATATGTGTTTGAGAACTGTAGGGGGTCAGTGGAGGGGGGGGTCAGTGGGGAACATGGGGGTTAGTTGGTTCGGAGCTTCTTGTCTAAAGGACTCTTGGCCCTTACATTTAGTCCCTGACTAGTTACCCTGTTGTAGGCATGTCTGCCCAGCCTGGGCTGCTCCAAGGCATTCCAGCAGGAACCCCAGATTGGTGAGTGTAGAAAGTATCTTGTGTGCTCCAGCCCCAGCAGATACCACCGGGAGCCAGGATCCTGCTGTTTGCTGTTCTGACTCTCGGTGGATAGAATGGTGAGAAATAATGAAATGGTGTTTCTTCTAAGCCACTAAGCTTTGGGTACTTTGGTACAAAAGGGGTAATTGAAACAAATGCATTCAAGAGATATGTAGCACCAACTGTGAGTCCATCCCTGGGATGTTCTATTTCAAGGAGCTTAGTGTATGGGTTGGAGGAAAGATACATTTTTTCTAAGATTTATTTATTAACTTGAGAGAGAGAGAGAGAGCACGAGCCAGGGGAAGGGCAGAGGTAGAGGGAGAGAGACTCCCCGCTGAATGTGGAACTCTACACAGGGCTCAATCCCAGAACCCTGAGACTATGACCTGAGCCAAAACCAAGAATAGGCCGCTTAACTGCCTGAGCCACCCAGACACCCCAAATAAAGATATTTGATAAATGTTCCCAAGTTAAATATCTTTGGAAAATGCAGTTGGCTTCTCCCTGGGTGCTGAGTTCTAGAGAATTTGGGGTTGGGAGTGTTCACTTAGGCTTTCCAGTGGCCCTTTTATGTTTGTTGAACTTTGTTCCCGCCGTGGGTTGTTCTCTGTTTTTTATGAGATGATAAACTTGAGGGCAGGGAGCATATTCCTTTTTCTCCTAAGAGGAGGGAGCACAGGCTACAGATTAAGAGCATGGATCTTGTAATCAGGTGAGATTTTGTTCCGTTTCCAGGTGTTGGCGTTTACTAGCTGTGCTACTTGGGAGAAGTTTACTTAACTACCGCAGCAGTGGGGTGTGTGTATGTATGATATCTTAACTACAGATGTTTACCTTGGAGTCTGAAAATTAAGATGATGTATGTAGCACAGGGTCTGATGACATAATATTTCAAGTGCCTAACACAGTCTTGTTGGGATCAAATTTCATTCAATTTAATGAAAAAAAAAAAAGCAGTGTCTATCAAAAGTGTAAAAGGCTACCAGGGTGATCAAGTTTTTAGGTTCAGTGTGTGGAACCGAAAACAGTGCTTGGCACCCAGTTAGTGTCTTGCAAGCATTTGTTGAATGAATAGCTGTGAAATCTATTTGGATGTAAGTTACTCTTGGCCATTAGGTGTTCAGCAAGGGTTTGCTGGTTTTCTTAACTGTGGATTCCTGCAGCTGCTCACCAGCCTCTGGCTACATGGGTTCTTAGGCTGGCTGCTGACGTCAGGCCACACCCTGGGTAATGGCAGAGCTGTCAGTCTGAAGCATCCGTGGGGAAACTGACATCAGATGGCTTGCTGGTTAAATCGTGGGAAGTAAGCAAATTGGTAACATGTCATTACAACCAACCTCATATGAGTCCTGTCCCAGTGGGTCTCTGTTAAACGGGACGTCCTGTTAGACACTTCATTCCCTGCCTGGACCATCTGGAAATAAAGCTGGAATGTTGGCCAGAGTCTCGGAATGAGGAGGGAATGTGTGAAACCCTGCTGAAGTCTATGCCCTTCCTTCCCTCGTTCTCCTCCTTGGATCTGGAAAGGTGTTGGTGTTCGTTAGGGTGTTGCTACTTAAGATGTGGTCCGTGGACCCAACGGCAGCTGGAACATCTCCTGAGAGCTTATTAAGTACAGAATCTCCGTTCTCTTCCCAGACCTATTAGATGAGAATCTGCATTTTATTTAATAGCATCCCCAGGTGGTGCCTTGGCGCCTTAAACCTGTGGTTGGAGGGCGGTCATTGGAAAGTGGTGGTTCGGCAGTACTGGTCTTGCCGGGAAGGCAAAGCTGGAGTCAGAAAGGGCAAGCACCACTTGGGGACAGTCAAGACACAGCTACCATGCAATGAGCTCTGATCACGAAGCTGCTTACCGTTTTTGCTCAGGTTTTCTGCAGGACACACTGCTCTCAATCCATGTTATTTCATTACAGAGATTGAAGGGTGGTCTTCAGGACCTGGGAAGGAGCGCAAATACTTGTCCCAAATTATTAATGGAACGAATAGCTTTGTCAGGACGTTGGCGAGGTGCTGTTTCCTTAACTGTGTACCTGGCTGTGCTCTTACAAGAGAGGGAACGAGGGCTGACATGCATGCGGCGGCTGTTTTACGTCAGAGTGCAAGGCCTCTTCTTTCCGTTATTTCATTTACTCCCCTTAGAACTGTCTGAGGTCAGGCAGGTTTTGTGAGGTTCAGTAACTTGCCCATGATCAAACTCCACATTTCTCCGGCTTCTAAGTCCTCCTATGCCATCTTCCTGCACTGTTCTTTCTCATGGCGTTGGGATTTTTTTTTTTTTAAGGTTTTATTTATGTGTCAGAGCACAAGCAGGGAGAGCAGCAGGCAGAGGGAGAAGCCGGCTCCCCGCTGAGCAGGGAGCCCGATGTGGGACTCGATCCCAGGATCCTCGGATCACGACCCAAGCCAAAGGCAGACCCTTAACTGCCCGAGCCACCCAGGCATCCCTGGGATACTTTTTTTTTTTTTTTTTTAAACTGATGTCAACATATCACTTAGGGAAGAATCAAAGCAAAAAAGAATTGACACCAAGACTTCTATTTGGTCGCCCAGAGCAAAGTCTTAAATACAGTTATGGTTGGTAAATATTTGAATTTCACTGCACCAGAAGCAGGCTAGTAGACAGTCTGCTAGGATTAGCTCATCCAAGTTATTTCTGCGGTTTCCTGGGAATGAGAAAAAGTGAGGTCTAGTTCTGCATTTCCAACACCTACATTCGATAACCACACTGAAGCTGTAGAGAAACACGTTTATAATGCAATTGAAGAAGACGACTTAAACAAGGGATCTGCAGCAGAAGTCCTCAAATGTGGCAAAATCACGATTTTTGCCATATTCTCCGATTATGACTGTGCTGTTGACATTTCCTCTGATAGGTATTTCACATTTAAAAAATTAGATGTATCTTAAGAGCAAACTTTGCATCTCAATAAGCGGCAGCTTGCAGTATATGCCGTGAATAGTGCTCTTTTCATAAACACAGGCTTCTGCACCTGAGTCCTGTTGTCCCTTCATTAAGAGTGCAATTAATGGGGTGCCTGGTGGCTTAGTGGGTTAAGCCTCTGCCTTTGGTTCGGGTCATGATCTCAGGGTCCTGGGATCGAGCCCCACATGGGGCTTCCTGCTCAGTGAGGAGCCTGCTTCCTCCTCTATCTCTGCCGGCTGCTCTGCCTACTGTGACCCCTCTCTCTGTGTCAATTAAATAAATAAAGTCTTAAAAAAAAAAAAGTGCAATTAACTACCCGGAGGTGGAAAAACCCCCCAACAGTTCCAAACTGTGACCTTCAGAAATCCAGAGTTGGCCAGGCTGAAAGAGAATAAGAAAAGAAATAATTTTCTCAAAACATGATTCATTGTTACTTGTTTCTGTTCCTGTATACTATCTGAATTCTTCTGCACCTTGGTAAATGTGAGTGAAGATACCTAAGTCTTTATAGTTGGGATAGAATTCTCTTTTTAGATCATGTGGTCTGGTTTACATCACCTGGGCTTCAGGAATACGTTGTATTTGAGTTCATGCTCACCAGTTAGGAGGCAGGGTGGCTCCAGGAACGTAGGGCCGTGGCAGGAACTGAATTTAAAGAATGAAACTTGAAGCACGTGCTGGAGAATGGCCGGACAGCTATGCTTACGTGGTTTTAGAAGCGTTGGTAAGGGGCGCCTGGGTGGCTTCGTTGGGTAAGCATCTGCCTTTGTCTCAGGTCATGATCCTAGAGTCCTGGGATCGAGCCCTGCGTTGGGCTCCCTGCTCAGCGGAGAATCTGCTTCTCCCTCTCCCTCTCCCCTTCTCCATCTCTCATGCTCTCTCTTTCTCTCAAATAAATAAATAGAATCTTAAAAAAGGTTGTTTTGTTTTGTTTTTGTTTTTGTTTTTGTTTTTTAAAGAAGCTTTGGCTAAGAAGAGTCTCCCTTCAAACCATAAGTGACTCTTAATCTCAGAAAACAAACTGAGGGTTCCTGGGGGGAGGGGGTAGGGAGAGGGGGGTAGGGTTATGGACGTTGGGGAGGGTATGTGCTTTGGTGAGTGCTGTGAAGTGTATAAACCTGGCGATTCACAGACCTGTACCCCTGGGGATAAAAATACATTATATGTTTATAAAAAAAAAAATTAAAAAAAAAAAAAGAAGAGTCTCCCTTACCATGGAGCGGGTCTTTGGCTGGCAGCCATGTTAGGTGGTATTGTCCTCAAGGGACTTGCAGATCTAAGGGAAGAAGCAGGAGCTCTTGGGTTAAATGTTGGTCTTGCGTTAACAACCTCCTTAATCTTTTCTGCCCATGGTGGAATGTTTACTGAACACCTATCAGGTATTCATAGTACTTGAAGCAAGATAGAGAAATTGACTTCATTCTCCTGCACTTTGTCCTGGTTGACTCTTACTAATCTTCTCCCTCTTTGCCTTCTCAGATCACTCCACAAGTCCTGCCAGTTCCTCCTCCTGTGTCTTCCCCTTCCTCCTCACACCCCTCCCAAGACCCCCCTGCGGTGTTCATCATCAAATGTCTAGACTTGGGTCATTCTGGAACTACTTTTATAATTTTTCCCTGTCTACCACCTGTACTGTACTGTGTTTTACTTTCAATCAAAAGCTTTTTAAAAACTTTAGTTTGTAAAGTAGATAAAATCATCAGGTTTAGGGCCTCCTGGGGGGCTCAGTCATTAAGCCTCTGCCTTCGGCTCAGGTCATGATCCCAGGGTCCTGAGATGGAGCCCCGCATCGGGCTCCCTGCTCCATGTGGAGGCTACTTCTCCTCTTACACCCCCTCTGCTTGTGTTCCCTTTCTCGCTGTGTCTCTCTCTCTCAAAAAAATAAATAATACAAAAAAACCCCCATTAGATTTATGTGACAGCTAACTTTTTCCAAATACTCATTAAAATGAACATATAACTGTTAACATTAAATCAAGAGTCCAACCCCCAATTGACTGAGCCACCCAGGAGCCCCTCCTGGTGATGATTTTTAAAAAATGACTTCTTGGTAATTATAATTATAGAATCTACCCCATATTTTCACTCTTGGACTGCTCAGAATGGGACAGCTGGGCTTGTCTTAATGCTTGAACTGAACAGTGATTGCTAATTACAACTAAAACAAAAAAACACAAGCTGGTCTGATTATGGTGTCCAGAGGTTAGACTCCATTTCACTGTATCTCATTGTATTTTTTCATTTTTGCCCAAGTGGGTTTGCTCTAGATTTGCCCTCACTTATGGGTGGTGTCCTTGGAAGTTGTGCATTTCTGCCTAATTGGTAGAGATTTTGCTTTTCAGCAGTGATGGTGGTTCAGATGGAATTATGTGGGTGACGAAAGACATTCACCCTCCCCGTCTCCCACTGGATTTCTCCTTTACTTCAGTTAGCTGCTGACATGGTCAAGAACACAAACATGCCTGATTTCACCTTCATCTCGAAAATAGCTGGCTACTCTGTCTTCTGGGAACTCTAGGCCAGAAAAAAAAAAAAAAGAAAAAAAAAAAGGGATCTCATAGACATAAATGAATACCTTGAATTTCAGGACAGGTGTAGATTTGAGTGATTTGGAGAGTTTCCTGAATATTTCCGTTACTTACTGACTTAGGTTTCTTATTTGATTGGAATGTCCTAAGTTTCCATTAATAAGCTGAGATGTTGAGAGGTTTTTGGTTTTGTTTTACGAACTTAAAAAAATATGGGGATAATAACTTACACCTGTCTTGTATCTTCAGTGCATTTTCAGTTCTGTGATCTCATTTTATCTTCATAACACTATGAGGTAATTGGGAAAGGAATTTTTTTTGATGTGCCACAAGTAAGTGGTGCTGGCAAGTGAAGGGCCAGCTTTAGAGAAGGGCGTCAGAAGGTAAGTGTTTTGAATCCTGCCTCCTGCCACTTATTAGCTGTGCCACACGGGCAAATTGCTTAACCTCTCTGAGCCACATTTTCATGGGTTGTAGTAATAGAAGATATGGGTATATGAAGAATAATAGGGTAACATGTGGAAACGTCCTGAGTTAGCACAGAGTTCTTACCTAGTAGCTGAGGCTGAGGCTGGTTAAATGAGGGGTGTGGGTCAGAGAACGAGTTAGTACACAGGACTCCTGATGTTTGATAATGTGGAAAGAGCTCAGGCCTGAGAGCCATTCATTGTTCAGTTATTAATACCAGCCCTGCTATGGAACATCCCTGGTCTCTAGAGTTTACCCTGTCCTATGTTTATGCTATTTAAAAAAAATTTTTTTTAAAGGTTTTATTTATTTGAGAGAGAGAGAGAGCGCGCGCAAGCACAAGTGGAGGGCAGAAGAAGAAGGAGAAGCACGGAGCCTGATACAGGGCTTGATCCCAGGACCCTGGGATCATGACCTGAGCCCAAGGCAGATGCTTAACCAACTAAGCCACCCAGGCACCCCTATGTTTATGCTATTTAAATGTAAGTAATTACTATTAGATGAATTAAAATAAAATAAAAATACAAATTTACTTCCATAGTGACATTAACCACATTTCAAGAGCTCAATAGCCACCCATGGCTGGTGGCTGCCATAATGCATAGCATGGCCATGGAACTTTTCAGTCATCCCTGAGACTTGCTGTTGGAAGCATTGCTCTAGCAGGTGCGTGAACCTTATAGCCTGCAGTTTGCCTTTTTTGGGGGTTGGTAAAATGGCCTTTTAAGAGGATGATTTTAAAATTATGCTAACTTCTTTTATCATCTTGGCTTCTCTGATTATCCAACGGACATTTGACAAACTCCTTAGCCTCTTTGGGCTTCAGTTTCATCATCTGTAAAATGGGGATCATGAAAGCCCCCTAACATACTTGTAAGTGCTACGTGAGATATGGAATGTCCTGAGTTACTCCGGAGGTGGTATATGTGTGTTTTAGGAATCACTTAGCCCTTGTCCCTGGCTGTCTTCAGATCCCACCTGCTCTTCAAGCACCCCAGCCAGCCTTGCAGCCCTGCCCTGTCCTTGCAGGAGTGGAGGCCTTAAATTATATACTTTAAAATATAAGCAAATAAAGGGATTTCTTTTTTTCCCCTGCAGTACTGTTTTTGGCTGGAGGGAGATTTAATCTGAAGACAAGTGCATGCATCTCTTGGCCCAGTCCCTTCGGGATCTGGTCCTTTCCCTAGAGGCTTTGGGAAGAGGTCTTGACTAAGGGAGAGGGTTTCCATGACCACTGCAGCCGTGCGCCAGCCTGGAGTTTGATTTTCACCCTCTCGTCTTGTTTAGGGCTAAAGTCAGGCAAGCCGAATGCTCCTTGCCTTGTGCTAGATCTTCATTTGCAATGTGCATCTTCAAAGAAAATATCTCTCTTCGGTGACCTTTCTCCTCCCCACCAATGAGCTGCTCCATCCGTAGTCATGTGCAGAAGTCAAGGGACACTGGGCAGCTTCCATGGTCCATTCATAAAGGGAAGAAAGGCCAAAATGCAGCTATTAAAATGATGGGGTCTGTTTTAAATATTTATGCCTAGTAAATGAGTGCTTTTAATGCATACGTAATAAGCCATGTGGAGTGACCACAATTATTACATAATCATGGTTGTGTAAAAAATGCTACCCTTGTCTTGGAGGACGTGTGGTCGGTCATAGGGCTCATGTGTAATGTTGTAATGACTGCAGGGTAATTTCAATCCAGTCAACAGATTATAGTCCCTGTATTTTGAAGCTCGGTGTAAGACAACGCTGGGAATCTGAAACTGAAGCCTTTTGCGTCTCAGATGCTTGGGGACTGAAAGCTCTCAGGAGCCCTCTTGATGGGCCCTGAGAGTTCAACTTCTGCCTCATAAAAGCTTTAAAGAAAATCTTAATAGCAAGGACCTTGGATATTTTCATGCATGGAGTTTCTTAGAAAAGAGGAAAAGTCAGGGGTATATCATCAAGAAAAACTCGTTGGCTCACGGGCATGAATATTTGCTTCTCTTAGTGGCCTTCCTACTTGCTTCCTCATCTTGCTTTTTACTTTAGGGTTACTGATTTGTGAACCGTGTTTATTTGCGCTCGCCTTTGAGGTTGGGAAAATGAAACAAAGTCCTGGTCTCCAAATAACGTTGAGTGCAGCGTGCTTCTCCGAGGTCTCTTGTGCGATGCCTTTACAACCACTGGTGAGCATTGGACTTCGGGACTTCTCGGTCTTTTAAAATTTGCTCACATCATTTGGATTAGAAGAATGTAAACAGACTGCACGTTTTAGACAGTGTGATTCCAGATTTGTATGCTTTTCTGGAAATACCTTTTAAGAAAAAAGGTAAATATTGTGTCTGGTACATCACGTAGGGTTTGGTGGCCCTTCCTTTGTCCCTCCTTATTCTCCTCTTTGCCCACAGCTGTACTCTTCATTCACGCCTGCACTCACAAGCTCACTCAGCCCTCTTAGAATGGACCGAACATTCGTTGGGTGCATTTCCTGCAGAGGTAACTTTGCCAGATCATGTAACCTTTCTCTGTCTTAGTTTTCTGGGTTGGTGAAAGGGGAGTAGTGATGACACAAGTCCCAGAAGGCAAATACTGAAGGTGCAGTGTGTAGGTTGGTGAGAGGGTTAAATACGGTAATTCGTCACAGTACCCGGCACCCAGGGTGTACTCTGTACGTTGTCATTATCTATTTTGTTGTTATTAATTACATTGTTATTTATCATCCTTTCGTTCACTTGCTCCCTGATTAATCAAATATTGAATGCCTTCTTAAAACAGAGTGTGCCAGCTACTAAGGACCTAGAGGTTAACAGAAAGATGTGGTTTTACATTCATGGACCCTTGAACCCAGCATTTGCTCTTCTCTTTTCTTTTTTCTTTTGCTTTCTTTCTTTCTCTCTTCTTTCTCTCTCTTTCTTTTTTGTCTTCCTTCCTTCCTTCCTTTCTTTTTGAAGTTTGTTTCTTTTTTTTTTAGTAATCTCTACACCCGACATGGGGCTCAAATTTATGACCTCTAGATCAAGAGCTGCATATTCATCCAACTGAGCCAGCCAGGCACTCCTAGCATTTACTGACTTTTATTTGTTTATTATTTTTAAAGATTTTATTTATTTATTTGACGGGCATAGATCACACGTAGGCAGAGAGGCAGGCAGAGAGAGAGGGGGAAGCAGGCTCCCTGCTGAGCAGAGAGCCTGATGTGGGGCTTGGTCCCAGGACCCTGGGATCATGACCTGAGCCGAAGGCAGAGGCTTTAACCCACTGAGCTACCCAGGCACCTCCATTTACGGACTTTTAAAATATTCCTTTGTATGGGGAAGGTGGGGAAGTGCTTAATGAAATTGTGTAGGCCTGTGTGCCCATCCCTTCCTTAAAAAATGTTTTAAAACACATTCTGTTTTCAAAGTATAATTCCGTATTATTCTCAGATTAATGTGGTGTCCTAGAGTAGGGGGGAGAACTTAGGTTCGTTTGCAGACATGGTGACCTGAGGCCAGAGAGTATAAATTCTCGCTCATGGGTAGGTTTCTAGTGGGGCTGAGGCCCAAGGTATTTAAACTGTGGGGCTGGTTCTCTGCAGTAGTCCTTTTAACCCCACTTTTAGTACTGATGGCTATCCCATCGTGTTCTCATTTGTTGAGCATGTGTGACTTTCAAAAGGCTCTGTTAGCCGGTCGAGTTCCATGATGAATTGGATGGCTATGTTCTCATCCTGAGCATGTAACTAGAATCATGCTATCAGATGGAATTTTGAGTGTTTCAGAAATGTATGTCGGGTTGTTGTTAATATCATCTAATAGGAGGTGGCAGGTCAAGGAAGGTTTCCTGTGGAGATAGCATTTACGCTGAGATCTTGTTCATGAATGGCCAAAATGACCACAGAGGTCAGTTTGGTAGCTTGACCGTTTTGGTCATAGGCAGGGATAGTCTCAGTGACTGGTTGGAGCTAAGTGGTGTCAGGCTCCTTTTTGTTGGAAATGTACATGATAACCAATCATGAAAGGCTGGAAACGTGTATCGGTCCCACATCTCCCCGAAAGTTTCTGCAGTTATCACATTACAGTGGGTTCAAAGGAATCAAAGACTTTTGGACTATAAGACTAATATCCTTTGCTTTTTTTTACCCCTGGTACTTTGGGAGACTAAAATAGACTTCATTTCCAGTATTCGATTGTTTATTACCTATCTGAATGAAATAACATTTTGCCTCAGAGCAGTGGGGGCTGTGGTCACAAGAGGGCTGCGAGTTAGCACAGTGAGCTGGGAATTGATGCAGTTTGGCTCAAAGTTTTTGTATCTCTGAATGCAGGGGAGAAGGAAAGCTGCATTGCAGGAAATTCAGGAGAAATGGAAATGGAAATGGAAAATTGAAACAGTGAAAGTAAATAATTAAAATAGAGCCCATTTTGAACATGTTCTATGAGTTGATCTAGAGCCGTTTGTCAAGAATGTATTAAATGCAAAGACGTCTACCCTAGTTCATAGATTCCTTATCTTTCATTGGCTCTTAATTTCTGTGTTTTTTTTTTTTTTTTTTTTTTTTTTTAAGATTTAGTCACTTATTTGAGGTGTGGGAGGGACCAAGGGAGTGGGAGAAGGAGAGAAGCAGACTCTCTGTTGAGCATGGAGCTCGATTCCATCCCACAGGCCTGAGATCATGACCTGAGCTGAAATGAACAGATGAGGCTCAACACACTGAGCCGCCCAAGTGCCCCCTTTGGCTTTTAGATAATCTATTCAAGGAGAAGCGTTTAAGATACATGGAGAAAGGTAGATACATACATATCACTGGTCATTGCCTCCCCATGCCTATGGCAATGACAGCTGAGCAATCATGACGCATTTTCCCACCAAAGGCATTGGTTTGCAAATTATTCATAATATATTGGAATTGGCACATGAAATCAAACCTTTATAATATTCATCACACAGGACATTGTTTTTTTCTATTGATGTGGTTCAGATTTTTACCCATATTTAGTTAATTTAGAAACAAATGATTGCCTTATCTTAGTAGAAGAGTTAATATTTGCAGAGATCCGTAGGTTCAGGTGAAGAAATGGATTCTATAAATACATTTACAACCTCACCTAATTTTATCCATAAATGAGTTGGGGGTGTGCACCTGAATCTGTCTCTTGCATCTGAATCAGGGCCAATTTCTAAGTTCTATTAGCAGAAGTATGTAATTAAGGTAAAGGGATTCGAACCGGCCAGCCGGTCCTAAAATTAGCACTTGCTCTGATGTTCCCCAGGTGCAAGGGCACCCACCCCAGGTCTTTTCACCTTTAATGCACTTGATTTCTTTTCTCCAAGGCATGTGCTTGCCTTACCAGGATTGCAGCAAGTTCGATTCTGGTTCAGATTTGGAAACTGAGGTTGTTTTCTCCTGTGGTTCATTAATTGCATTTGAAACATCATTTGGGACCTTAGAAGCTTGTTGAAATATTCTTCTAAGGCTAGGTGTCATGTTACTTATGTAATGATAGTCCAACAAGCTGCTGCTTTTTTCAAGCTGTTCTTGGGCTGATACTTTGAGAATTAGGTTGTATCTGTCAGCTGCCCTTGTTTTTAAGTGAGGGTAGACAGTATAGTCAAGGAAGGGTTTTTAAGTGTCCCTGTCCACAGATAATAGCAGGGCTGCAAATTCCACTGTGGCGACTTTGCGGGTGGGGTCCTCGGACTCTGCTCTTCCTGGTGTGCACCTTGGGCCGGTTTTGCAAGATGTCTTGTGCTTTCGTACCCTGAGTAAAATGGAGACAATAGCAGTACCTCTCTCCTAAAGTTGTTATGAGGATTAAATCAAATGACACAGCAGAGGTGAGTAAATCAGTTGGCCCATGACGCTTAAGATGTAAGCCGTTATTACTCCATAGAGCCAGGAGGGCTGGGCAGGGATGAGGGTGAGGCGGGTGAGGCTCTTGCCCTGGGCACAAAATTTTAAGGGACACTAACAGCCTCAGTAATCAAGGTTAAAAAAACAGTTTAATGCACTATTTTAGAAAGTGAAAATTCATGAAAAGAATTCACGATAGAGAAACTATCAACTTTATTATTTTTATTTTTTAAAAGATTTTATTTATTTGAGACAAATACACAGAGAGGGAGAGAGAATGGGAGTGCACAAGCGACCCTGGGATCAGGCCCTGAGCTAAAGGTAGACGCTTCACCAACTGAGCCACCCAGGTGCCCCTTAACTTTATTTTTTAATTCAATTTTTATTTTTTCAAAGTATCCACTATGTAATGAACTCCAGAGCCAAGCCTGCACCTGCCTGACCCCTCCTTGGTGCTGCCAGTCTCCTCCCAGCCCTGGCTGTCACTCTGGTCACCCAGGGCCGCGGGCTTGGCAGCTTTTCCAGGAATGGCTATCGGTTTGTGCTGACCAGTTCCTCTTGAGTCACCAGCACATACTTTCAGGATGACTCTCTGGGGCCAAGGGTGCAGCTGAATCCTGGAATAATGCTGAGCTTAGAGTTTGTAAGGGGACTGATTGTATACCCTTGGTCTCACGGCCTGATGCTCGGGCCGTCTGAGCTATGCAGTGCCAGATGCCGGAGTAATTGATGTGCCCTAGTAACCTGTAAGCCCTTCACTTACGAACCCCTTTGGACCCCGTATCAGATTTATCAGGAAAGCCCTTCTTTAGACAGGTGAGGTGCAGTTCCCAGTTCCTGATGTGGACTTGCGCTCTGGAACCAAAATGATGACTAGGGAAAGAGAAAGAACATTCCAGAAGTGACATCAGGTTTTGCTCAGATTTCTCTGCGTATTTTAAGGTTGTGGTAAAATAAAGGTGTGCCATTACAATTCCCCGAGGTGAGGAGAGCTGTGCATTGTGTAGGGATAGATCCACAGAAGTGAATCGGGTTTCCTTTGGGTTGCTGGGCTACCTTGCTGTGAGGAAAAATATCATTCCCCCGAAGAGTAAGGATAGCTGAAACCACATGTCCCGGTGAGCTTTCAGCCAACTGCTCCTGAAGGAAACTGAAGCTAACCGCTAGAAAGGTTTTTGTTGGATGGTGTTTTGATTAAGCAACAGGCTACTTCCCAGACCTAGGAATGTGATCTCTTGAAGATAGAAATACTATGGCGCTAACGGAAGCTGGAGTGGCACCAAGGGCTTGAAGGCTGAGGTTTGCCTTGTTGGATAAATCGCTGTGAACAGATTGGATTGGGCTCAATGTTCAATTCTTATTTATTGTTGCAGAGATCTTGAGATCTCTGTATATCACTGTGCCAAAAAACTGGCTGTTCTCTCCAACTTGACTCCTTTTCTGGAATTAAAAAAAAAAATTGAATGAGTCAAATGGATATTTGGGCTCTGAATGAAGAAAGAGATGCTTCCTAGGTCCTTAAAATCACTGCCGTGTGAAAGAAAAAGTGTAGAGCCAGAGTCACCCGTGTTGTATGATTTCATGTTACACTTCAGATGGAGAAACTGAACACACTGGTGGGGTGGAGGGTAGAATCCCTGAGTTATAAGGATTTGGGGGTGATAGGAGAGAAGTCAGATGACCTGCGGTAGGGGGTGAGTGGGCTTCCCTCCTCTAGCTCTTTCTTTTAAGCGTTCTAGGCTCTGGGAGATTTGGCGCTAAGTAGAACAGAGAGGGTCTGCCCTCTTATGGGAAGGCAGAAGCATATGATGAGGAGCATGGATTCTAGAGCCACACACTTCTGGATTTGAACCCCAGCTTTGCCACTGAGTAGCTGTGTGTCTTGGGTGAATTATTCAACCTCTCTGTGCTTTAGTATTCACCAAATTGGATTGTTGTGAGAACCAAGGTATTTTAGAAATATGCCTGGTACCTACTAAGTGCCTAGTTTATGTGCATACATATACAGGTGTTAGGCATGTTAATGAATGCTGACAAAAATACCAAAGTGCCACCGGGGATTGTGGGATGCAATACTAGATAGGCTGGTCAGGAAGGGCTCGTGGAGAACTTGATCTTTGAGATGGGACTTGGATCCCAAGGAGTCTGCCTCATGGTGATCTGGAGAGCAGAGGGAACCCACAAAGACCCTGAGGTAGAGGGACGCCTGGGTGGCTCAGTTGGTTAAGCAGCTGCCTTCGGCTCAGGTCATGATCCCAGCGTCCTGGGATCGAGTCCCACATCGGGCTCCTTGCTCGGCAGGGAGCCTGCTTCTCCCTCTGCCTCTGCCTGCCATTCTGTCTGCCTGTGCTCGCTCTCCCCCGCCCTCTCTGATAAATAAATAAAAATTAAAAAAAAAAAAAAAAGACCCTGAGGTGGAAAAGTCCTCTAGTGAGTTTGAGGAAGAGCTAAGAGACCATGGCTTCAGTAGCATACTGATGGACGATGCCTTGAAGACCAGGCAGTGGCCGGATCAGGTAGGGTTTTATAGACTTTGCAGGTGGACTTGGATTTTACTGTTAAGGATAGTGGTTCCTCAAGTGAGCAGTGATACAGTCTGGTTTTGAAAAAGCTACTCTGCAACCTCTCTACCTGCTTGTGGTCTCAGGATGAAGTCACGTGGCGTCCCTGCAAATTGAGGGTGACAGTGACCCTGGAAGTAATGTTGACAGCCTTTCACATATGCCATTTGTGGAGACGAGGTTTTGGGGGGGGGGGCCCAAGTTTATGAAGAACCTCTGAACTCCTTTCCCATGCTGAGATGCACAAATTAAATGGTAGAAAACCCTCTAATGCCACCTTCACTGATAAATAGGTATTGAGCATCATTGTGGGGCCCAAGGTTAAGTGCTTTAATTGACATTTTGGTTTCCTGGAATTAGAATTTGAAAGATTGCCTCCTGGAGTGGTTTCCATTACTTGTTAACTTGAAATAGTCAACAAATTTCTGCTTCAAAATACCTATGAGGGCTACCACTGAGAGTGAAGGTGGTGTTTGAGGATGCCTCCTGCCTTTGTTTCTTCCGAACAAAGCAAGTGTAAACGTGTGTGATTTGAATTAGGGCAGGAAATAAAGCTTTTACTAATTGAGGATCTCCCTGCAGGACTTGTAATGCATCTTCATGGTTTACCTGTCCTCTAAGCTAAGCATGTTTGATTGATTTTCACATGTAATTGAGTTCGGTTGAAAAGAGTAACAAAGTCAAATGTGAAAGTAATTAACTCTAGAACACGGTCAAAATTTTTTCCCAGCAATAAATCACTGATGAGAAGGGTCTTTTACATCAATTTTACATGACTCACCCCCCCTGCCTTGACTGTTTGAAAGGTAGTCAGGTACAATAAATTCCATCATTTGAAGGTGTTGGTGATGGTTTACTTTAATTGCAAATATCTTGTGACTCTTGAAATATTCTCTGGTGTCACACACAGGCTGAAGGGAGGGACAGCATGGGGTGACAACTCATACAGAGATAATGTTGAGTTTCCCAAGTACTTCTGGCTTCATAGCACTCAGAGTAGACTGATAATGAAGCACTTGCAAAGGGCAAGTATGAAGGCAGCGGGATGGGAAGCAGCCATAAATAAAGACCACTCTTTGGGACAGAGACCCTCTCCATCATTCAGAAGCTCCTGAGTTCAGCCTGGCCCTTGTTTCTCCTTAATTCTAGCCTAAAAATATAATTTGAAGTTCTCTGTATTAATACACGCTGGCCACTGCCACCATCCTCTGGAAACATTTAAAACAAGGAAGAATGTGCCAAGTAAGGATATCCAAGGGCTTGGTTCAGTCACGGAAGAGCTCAGATGCAGGAGAGTCAACATCTGTCAGTTATGACTTAATTTTAGTCCAAGTTTGAGTGACATTTGAAAACAGATGCAGAAACAGAGAGAAATCAGTGCAAAGCTTTTGGTGCCATAAAAACCATCTTCCAATTCAGACTCGGGTAATAAGGCATTCTAGAAGTGTTTGATTCTATTTTATGCTGTACGTAAAATGTGATGTGTTTATGTGAGGGTTGGAGATGAGATGCCATTTTGTGGTCTGAACTGCTTTTTCATTTAGGACCAGCCTTTGCTCCAGAAAGAGAGAGATGTGATTTTGGAAATTTGCCTTTGGGCACTGATGTGTTTGCTGAGTCAAGCCCTGAATTTTTAGAATGAAAATCACCATAGTTTTGAGTTAAGAGTGAGGCAGCAGGAACATTTCAATCATTTTTGGATCAAGAAGAAAATCAGCACTGACATTTCTCATAGTTAGTTACCTTTTCTTGTTTGTAGATACGTCTTTTTCTACCTTAGCAACATAACACGAATGGTTTGTATAAGTCTTTGCAACTGTGAAAAAATACCTGCCTGTGATGTTGTGTTAATCTGTCACTGCCTGAGCTTGGAGGCAGGATTTGCAAGATCTGATGATTTTGGAGTCTACGGTCTCCATGATGTAGTGATTCCTGGTACCTCTACTCTTGTTCTGTTTTCTTCCACACTGTCAGGGTTGGTCTATGATAGTAGGTCACTTTCAAGATTACATTAGAAAAGTTTGCCTAACATCCTGGGCATTTTTTCTCTTTCCCTCTCTCTTGGATCCCTCATTTTGGAGAAATCCACTGTGAGCAGACCTGCAGAGAGGCCTATGTGGCAAAGCTCTGACACCCCCTGCCAATAGCCACGTGAGCAAGCTTGGACAAGTATCCTCCAGACCTAGTCATGTTGTAGATGACTGTAGTCATCTAATTAACCTGCTAACTGTGAGATCATAAATGTTTGTTGTTTGAAGTCAGTAACTTTGGGGGCAGTTTGTTACACAGCAATAGGTAACTAATACAGATATAACATTAAATTGGTTAACTTATGCACCCTTCATCCACCCATCCGTCCACCCACCCACCCATTTACCTACCCACCAATGCATATATGCACCCACTTCATCCATCCATCCATCCATCCATCCATGCATCCATCCATCCTACTCTTTATGCTTTCAGCAAATGGGACTTTGCCGGTGATGAGGATGCTAAGATGAATGCCACAACTGATGTTTTCAAGGAACGAAATACCTAGTTTTCTCTAGCAAAACCATAGTTGAATGCTACCTTACCACTTTCCTAAGATGAAATTTGAGTTTTATTTTTATTTTATTTTACCTTAAAAAAATTTTTTTTTTAAATTTGACACACACAGGGAGAGAGATCACAAGTAGGCAGAGAGGCGGGCCGAGAGAGAGGGGGAAGCAGGCTCCCTGCTGAGCAGAGAACCCGATGCGGGGCTCGAACCCAGGACCCTGAAACCATGACCTGAGCCAAAGGCAGAGGCTTAACCCGCTGAGCCACCCAGGCGCCCCTTTATTTATTTTTTTAAAATTTGATTTTTAAAAGTAAACATTTAAAAAAGAGTTCTTATTTTTCTGTATCTTTCCTTTTGAAGTGTTTTTTATGCTCATTCAGAACAGGGAACAATAAATATTAATTTAAATCGCATTTGGTTTACACCATAAAAATGGATTTTAGGTGAAATTAATGCAAAAAGTATTTTGTGGCATCAGTATTTATAAGTTATAAAATGTTTTAAGTGGATTTTTCACCTTCATTTTGTATAATTTTTCCCTGATTATATGAACTGTTCCATAAATAAAAATGTTCTAAGCAGTTTGAGAAAGAAAATCTGGTTTGAGCCAAATCAATACATAATAGTAAATACTAATATTGATAGAGCACCTTCTCTCTGCAACTTCTGTAGTAAGCAATTTATGGACATTTCTTTCATTGATCCTCACAAGAAGTTATAATTATTATCCCTATTTCGTGGGCAATGAAACTAAGGTTTAGAACAATTAATTAGTACAAAATCCAAAAGTTGGTAAGAGTTGAAGGTGAGTTTCAAACCCAGTTCTTAAGATCTGACTGTGCTGTGCATAAATGTATATGTGTTTGTGTACTGATGGCTAATACCATGCTACATGTTTCAGGAGATTGTAGGTTTCCCAGTATACACTCAGTTGTAATGTTTGCTATGTGTCAGCAGAGCCCTTTAAAGGGTGGTTTGGCCGAATTTGTATCAAAGTATCATGGGCCCCACCACAGTCCAAACTGTCTGTCTATTTCTCTATCTAACCTTCTTATTTACTTACTTAACTTACTTACAGTCAGAACTTTAAATGGGGTATCTTAACACATCCTGTGTAACCCAAAGGAACTTTCTGGTTCTTTCTTTATAAAGGTATAGAAGTTGAGAGGAAAGAAAGAGAAAACGAGAGAGAGAGAGAGAGAGAGAGAGAGAGAAAATACCAGATTAGAGGTCTCCTGAAGATTTACTTCTCATTAAATATCCATCCCTGCTACAATGAGAAGCAGAGATGAATGGGCTAATGTCTTCTGGGAAAAGGACAAGTCCCCTTACCTTTTTTCTCTAGAAAGCTATTTTCACGTACTTAATATCTCAATGTTGACCGTTAATAGTTGAGTAGAGGGTCACTTCTCTTGATTTTTTTCCCCCTTCCTCTTCATCATTGCTGTTGTCATTGGCAGCCTTGTGTCACTCAATCTGAACTTCTCAGAGGTTTCATCATTATTTTAGCAAGAAAACGTGAGATTTCAGGTTGAACAGAAACTTTAAATAAAAATTAGAGAACGGAATGGTTCTAGCCAAGTGGAGGTCAGATGGTGCTGACTGCCCATGAAGTTATGTAATAGGAACAGTTCAAAGGAAGACTCACTTAATGAATTAATTTACAAGTTAAGTGAAAGCAGCAGCGAATGTGTACATCGAACGCATCCAACATACACATAGGGTAATGGAATGTTACTGCCCTGAAATTGTTGATAATTGCCAGCAAAATGTCATCTTTTTTTTTTTTTTAAAGATTTTATTTATTTTTATTTGACAGACAGAGATTACAAGTAGGCAGAGAGGCAGGCAGAGAGAGAGAGGAGGAAGCAGGCTCCCTGCTGAGTAGAGAGCCCGATGCGGGCCTCGATCCCAGGACCCTGAGATCATGACCTGAGCCGAAGGCAGCGGCTTAACCCACTGAGCCACCCAGGTGCCCGCAAAATGTCATCTTTTGGTGAATTTCTTTCTAAAATATTTATATTCCCTGTTCCTTTTTACCACAGTTCATCATTTGTACCTAAAACAGTGGCATTATGGCACTGGTTTCTTCTCTCTTACACTTCTTAGCTGCCCACGTGCGTGCTTCTCCTGTCTGCTGCCTTATGTCCCTGTCCGTTTTCCAAATGAGGGATGGGAACTGCTATGCCGTGTGATGTGGCAGAATTAGGGACTGCTTAGGCTGCACGGATAGAACGCAGGAGCCTCCGAAAGCCTCAAATGACTTTCCCTCTCTTCCCCTAGAATCAGCCTTTTCCCAGCTGCTATCCTGCTCATCCCCTGGATAGAGCCTTTTCCCATGTGCCCTTGGATTTCCTTCTGCTCCTTCTTGCTGGGTGTAGCATGATGGAGTGTCCCTAGAGGAAACTGTATTGAGTTTGGGGCATAGTAGGGTAAGACGTTTGCTCTTTAGGAAAAAGAAGTCCAAACCCTCTTGGGTCATTTGGTGTTGGGGGTGAAGGGAAGCTGCAGTAGGGCATGGAGCTGGTTAAAGCCCAAGGAGGGACATCAGGTAAGAAGCTGGGATGGCTTCCCTCCAGCAGGATGCAGGAAGGCCTTCGTGTCCTACAGAAGAGACAGGAGGCCCGAGTGTCCTTCTTGGATCTTTGTGGATGATGACAGAGCTTTAGTGAGTCATCCAATTATTGCTGGTTGCATTCCTTGGAATTGCATAAAAACATGTGCTTGCTTGGATGCAGATTTTATTCCCTCCCTGGGTGAAGGGTCTCAGATAGTAGAGTATGTTGGTTGCCAGCTCAGAAAGACTTCCAGGGACTGCCGGGAGTAGAAGTTTTAAGAAGGCGAATGCTCAGGGAGGCCTCATGTGCTTCAGGGGACATTTCAAGTTGGATCCTTTTGAAATGAGAGGGTCTTCTGGGAAGATGATGTGTTATGAAAGGTGCCAAGATTTGTTTTCCTCAGATTCTACACCATTTAAGACCATATGCCACTGGCCCTAAAGGAATGAAGCCCGATTCCACCTTGGACTCAACCTTCTTCTTCATGGCTCTGACGCCCGGTGGGTCTTCTCAGTAACGATTCATGACGGTTCCTAGTTCAGGGCATAATATTTAACAGACCTGGCGTGTCTGTCATTCTAGAGTGCAGCTGATCCTGAAGCACTTTGGTGGCAAATACTCATTTATGCTTTGACGATTCTCTTGGTGGCAAAGCCATGACCATGGAAGCTCATCATGTCAGGGAGCTCTTGCCGTCCGCAGGCTGTGTGACAAACTGCCCCCCAGACCCGCAGCCTTCTCTCAGTCACCGTTCGTAGGGTGGCTTTATGTCAGGCTCTGGGTTGGTTGGATTTGTTGCTAGAGTATGGGATTGGAGTTGGGCTTGGGGTTGGCTTTGTCCTGTTTATTTCCTCTTTCTGCTCTGACTGGCAGCTACTCTGACGCAATCTGCTCACGGTGAATCACCAGAGTGTAAGAGGCCAAGCCACACTGCAAAAGCACACTTGAAGTCTCTGCTGGTCTCCGGTCATGCCTGGGAACATTCTGTGGGCCAAGGCAGATTGCATAGCCAAACCTGACATTAATGGTGCAGGCAAGCATGGTCTATCCAGATTGGAAAAGACTGCAAAGGTACAAGGCAAAGAGTGTGGACATATAATTTTAATACAGGGACAGTATAAACAATGGTCAGTCAACCATACTGGATTAAGCTTTCCTGGTTCTTCCCTCTGTCCCTCCCTCCTTCCCTTGCTCCCTCTCTCCTTATCTCCTCTCCTCTCCCCTCCCCTCCCCTCCCTTCCCCTCCCCTCCCCTTCCCTTTTCTACCGTGATAAAATGTACATAATGTAAAAAATAAGCAATTTCTACCATTTCTCAATGTATAGCTCTTTCTGTGACCTGAACTCCACGCACATTGTGATTCAGCCGTCACCATTCTCCATCCCCATAACTTTTACCGCTTTCTAAAGGGAAACTCCGTACTCACGAACGCTTCCTCCCTCTTGCTCCTCCCCCAGCCCTTGGTAACTGCCATTCTACCCTGTGTGTCTATGAACTTGACGACCTTACCCTTTCAGTAGAACTGTACAACAGTTATCCTCTTGGAACCAGTTCATTTCACTTAGAGTAATGTCTTCAAGATTGATCCCTGCTATAGCGCGTGTCAAAATTTCTTAGCTTTTTAGGATCGAGTAATATATTCCATTATGTGTATATACTGTACTTATCAGTTCATCCATTGATGAATACTTGTGTTATTTATACTTCCCTGATTCTTTGTTGCTGAGTTTTCATTTTCCCTATGGCTGGAGCCATCTGACTTTATCAAATAATCTTTTCACCTCAGACCCTGGGTCTAGCCTTGCCCATTCATTTATTCATTAATTCAACAAATACTTATTTAAGCACCTATTATGAGCTGGGAGCTGTTGTAAAGGACCCTGAAATCTCTCAATACTTAGTGCTGTGCTGTCCTATTAGGTAGCCAATAGTAACATGTGGTTATTTAAATTGAACTTAATTAAGTGAACTAAACATTAAAAATTCAGTTCCTCCAGTGCAGTAGCTGCATTTCAGGTAACCAATAGTGATATATGGCTGGTAGTTATTGAATTGGACAGCGCTGACTTGGAGAGTATAGGGAAAGCTGTGTAGCAGTGATCGAGTGACAACTTTGTCTTTCCTGAAACCCCTCTTAAACCACAAGACTAGGAACGGGTTGTCCTGTGGGAGCAAGATTGCCGTAGTTTACTGGCCCATGTTTGTACAACAAGCCAGCTAGTCGGTGCTGTTTCTCAGTACATAGTGAGGGCAAATCAAACAAGTGATTGAATTTTCCTAAGTCAGTGGCACTTGTACCTCCGGGAGGCATTTGCCAATGTCTAGAGGTAGTTTCGATGGTCACAGCCCGGGGGAGATGGACGTTTTACTGGCATCTCTTCCAGTGGGGATGCTATTAATATTCTGTAATGCACAGGACCGTCCCTCTCCCCACCCTGAAGAACTGTATGGTCCCAAGTGCTAGATTGGGAAACTTTTTTTTTTTTTTTTAACTGAGAGAGAGAGAGAATGAGAGAGATAGATCACAAGTAGGCAGAGAGGCGGGCAGAGAGAGAGGGGGAAGCAGGCTCCCCGCCAAATGGAGAGCCCGATGCGGGGCTCAATCCCAGGACCCTGAGATCATGACCCGAGCCGAAGGCAGAGGCTTTAACCCACTGAGCCACCCAGGCGCCCCTAGATTGGGAAACTTAAGATGTGTTCCTGCTCCTGGTAAAATGGTTACAGGTAAGGGAACTGAGAGCTCTGGCCTCCAATATTCAGAAGAAGCTGGTGTGCAGTCAGAAAAAATGAAGTACAGTGATGGGGAGATTCCCGACACGGTTCTAGTCTTCCTTTCCCTGGTCCCCAAGACCAGCCTCTTCCCTTTGCTTGGGTTTGGTGAAGGACTTCCGTTTTATAAACTTTACTCTTCTCCTTGACTTATTTTGACATGGGATTAGCCTTTTTTGCTAAATGTTCCTAATGCAGCAAATTATTTAGCAATTCCTTCTTTTAGTTCTTCTAGTTATATCCCATGTCAATTGGGTATTATGGACAAAGCAGTACTAGAAAATGTCTAAATCACATGTGTCCCGTCCTGACAGCAAGTTCAAAGAGATGTTAGGACTCAACTCCAAATAAATGGGAAATTCTCTGTGACCCAGTATTGTTTCAAACAAGCCGTGGAGCCTCCAATTTTCCTGGTGGCCTCTTGGCTGATGATGATCTTAGTCCTACATGTTTTTAGCGGAAACCAAAGGGCTTCAGTAGAATGCCCTTTCAAATATTTTTTTTTCTTTTTGAAAGATTTTATTTATTTATTTGAGAGAGAAAACACATGTGTGGGCGTTGGGGGAGGAGCAGAGGGAGAGGGAGAGAAGAGTCTTAAGCAAACCTTGCACTGACTGTGGATCTCGACATGGGGCTTGATCTCAGGACCTGGAGATGATCACCTGAGCTGAATCTGAGAGTCGGCCGCTCCAACTGACTTTGCCACCCAGGTGCCCGTACCTTTTCAAAAATCTTTTTTCAGGAGTGCCTGGGTGGCTCAGTGGGTTGAGCCTCTGCCTTCGGCTCAGGTTGTGATCTCAGGTCCTGGGATCGAGCCCCACATCGGGCTCTTTGCACAGCAGGGAGCCTGCTTCCCCCTCTCTCTCTGCCTGCTTCTCTGCCTACTTGTGATCTTTCTCTTTCTCTGTTGAATAAATAAATAAAATCTTTTTAAAAAAATCTTTTTTCAGTAGGAAGAGGCAGCGTCTGAGAGTTTTCTGCACTGCATCACATGTAGGGACTGAAAGCCGTCAATGTACTTTCTAGGGGCCTCTGATTTTAAAGGAGAGTGAGTTTCAATCACTTGGAAACTGCATGAATTACATGATTTCCAAAAATCAAGATAGCTTGAGACTTTGATTTTATTACTCAAGAAATCCTTGAAGAGTGTCAGTGGGAGTGACGCATCCTTGTCCTGGGGATTTTAAGAGGAGTCGATGCATACCAGTATGAACTTTATAAAGTCTGACATAAATGTAAAGCTATTCTGTATGTGTTACTAATTGTCACATCCCCCCAGGAAATAATTCAGTACAAATTTACCAACAATACAATAAATATACTGTGAAACCAAACCAAAAAATGTCATTTCAGTGGTCTGATTTAGAATATCCTTGGTGGCCGGGTGCCTGGGTGGCTTAGTGGGTTAAAGCCTCTGCCTTCGGCTCAGGTTATTATCCTGGGGTCCTAGGATCGAGCCCCGAATCAGGCTTTCTGTTCAGCGGGGATCCTGCCCCCACAACCTCCGCCTGCCTCTGCCTACTTATGATCTCTGTCAAATAAGTAAATAAAATCTTAAAAAGAAAAAAGAATATCCATGATGGCTATGAAAATAAAATGTCTATAAAGAAATAAGATGTTTTTCTTAAAAAAAATTTATATTATTTACTTTCATTTAAAGTGAAAAAGGAGGGGCACCTGGGTGGCTCAGTTGGTTGAAGCCTCTGCCTTCAGCTCAGGTCATGATCCCAGGGTCCTGCGATGGAGTCCAGTATCAGGGTCCTGAATGGAGTCCAGCATCGAGCTCCTGCTCAGCAGGGAGCCTGCTTCCTCCTCTCTCTGTGCCTGCTTCTCTACCTACTTGTCATCTCTGTCTGTCAAATAAATAAATAAAATCTTAAAAAAAGAAAAATAAAGTGAAAATGAATAGAGGCGAATAAAAAATTCAAATAGTAGAAAGGTGAAAAGTCTCTGATCTCCTGACTCCTCCAGCTAAGATGCAACCACCTTTAATAGTTTTTTTTTTTCTTTTTAAGATTTTATTTAAGGAAAAAAAACAAAACAAAAAAACCCAAAAAAGATTTTATTTATTGAAGAGCGGGAGAGAGAGATGAGAGCAAATGGTGGGAGAGGTAGAGAGAGAAGGAGAGACTCACCAAGCAGACTCCGTGCTGAGTGTGGAACCCAGTGTGGGGCTCGATCTCACAACCCTGAGATCATGACCCGAGTAGAAATCCAGAGTCAGATGCTGAGCTGACTGAGCCATCCAGGCTTCCCAGGGGTGTCTTGTTTTTACTATATAAGCATATTCCTTTTCCTCTTCTATTGTCCTCCCTCCTCTTAAAAAAATATGTACAAGAAAATGTATATAGAAAACAGATGTGTGTATGTTTATATAATGTATTTATAATATATGGCATATATGTGTACATATACACATGACCATAACGGGATGTATCTTTTGATCATATGTATATATCAGTTTCTGCTCCTTGTTATTTACAACTAATATTTGCAACTCTCTTTTGGAGTTCTTTCTTTGTTCGTGCTGAGATTGGCTTCATGCTTTTCGGCAACTTCGAATTTGCCTTCTTGTCGGTGTTCCATACATAATTCATTCAACTGGTCCCCTGCTGGTGAATATTAAGGTTCTTTCCAGCCTTTTGTTCTTACAAATCATGCTACAGTATGTAAGATATCCTTCCTTGTACTTTGATCTTTATGGACATATAATTGTATTTATAAAATAAAGTCCTCATGGTTTTCTGGTTCAAAAGGTAGATGCACTTTATGTTTTTATCATAGATTGCCAAATTGCCCTTCCAAAACGATGGACCATTTTCTACTTTTACCAGCTGCGTGTGGACATGCCTAAAATTTCCTCCCCTTCTTTATTCACCATCCTTTCCTTCCCATTTTTCTCTCCAACTTCCCTTCCTACACTTAGACCCATTCTAGAAGTTGAGACGCCTTCAGTGAAAGGGCTTACATCCAAATTTGTAGATTACAAATTGCAGGAGCCTTCTTGAAAAACACAAGCCTGCCCCCTTTGTGAGCACTGAGAACAATCTCCCCCGCCTCGTAGGGGTTTGCTGTGCCCGGCACGGGTTCCCCCTTCCCCCCTCCAGGTGATGGCTTAGCCTCATCTGGGTGAATTTCTCTTCCTTGTTGATTCCCTGGGAGGCTTTTAAGAGCTGGTGCTCATCTCTAGCCCCCGAGAAGTCGATATCTGTTCACTTGTCTTGGGTGCTTGCCAGTACTTAGAGATAGGCATGGCTGGACCCCTGCATTCTTGCCATTTCAGAAGAAGTGGTATCTGTTTGCATGAACAGTGTCAAGCAACGGTTTCCAGATGACTGCTTGAGTCTGGCATTTCCATTAATGCTTTCAATCGGGAGATGGTTTCTTTAGCTCAACTGGCAAGGGACCCAGGTTTTCATCACACTTGCTTTCCTGTATCTTTCCCAGCCTTTGACCCCCCCCCCCCCCCACTGGGGTCACCTGTAACTTGATTCTGTGTGCTGTGGAGTTTAACTGGGACACTTAAAAAAAAAAATCCTTTCACCATGGCATTGTTGGCAAATGCTCTCTACTGCTCTTCTATTTTTGAGCAGGAAATGACATTCTGGGCTCTTCCTTGCTCTCCTTCGAGCATTTTATTATACACATTTTAAACAGACAGCGCAGTTGCAAGAATTTTATCGTGAACACCTGGATGCCCGCTAATAGATTCTGCCGTCAACGTTTTACTGTACTTGATTTATTGCATGGCTGTCCTGGTAGTCATAATTTGGGGCACGTTTCGTGATACCTCAGTGGCATTTCAGAGGCATCCCAGCATGGCTTGTTAGCAGTGTGAGCTGTGGAGTCAGACTGCCTGGGTTGCAATCCTGGCATTGGTTTTTACTAACCCTGTGACTTTGAGCAAGCTACTAAACTCTGTGCTTCAGTGTACTCATCTGTAAGAAGGAAATAATAGTTGTGCTGCCTTCAAGAGATGAAATGAATTAGTACATGGACAGCCTTTAGAACAGAGGCCACAACATGTTAAGCATTTGGTATATGCCATAAAGTGCTCAGTTTCATGAACTTTTAATCCATTTTGATTTCATGGATTTTTAAAAAGACTTTCATTTTGGTTTGTTTTTATTTTTTAAAAAGATTTTATTTGAGAGAGAAAGAGAGAGAGAGTGCATGATTGGGGGCAAAGAGAGAGGAAGAAACAGACTCCCCGTGGAGAGGGAAGTCCTATGTGAGGCTTGATCCCAGGATCCCAAACCACAGCCAGATCCGAAGGTTGATGCCCCACTGACTGAGCCAGTCAGGTGCCCCAAAATATTTTTGTTTTTAAAAGTAACAGATGTCATGGATTTTAGGGAGAAGCAACTAGCAACTATATGCCAGACAGTTTATGTGTATTGCCTCATTTGGTTCTCAAAACAACCTAAGGAGATTATTCCCATTTGCAGATGAGAATACTGAGGCTTCATATGTGGCCACAATGGGATTTAAGCACACATCTATTATACCTCGATGGTCATAAATTCCTGGCTTTGCTCTTTTTTTCCCTCTCTTTTTTTAAAAAGATACATTTATTTATTTTAGAGAGAGAGAGGAAAAGAGAGAGAGTGGGGATGTTGGGAGGGACAGAGGGAGAGGGAGAGAGAGAATCCCTGAGATCATGACCTGAGCTGAAATCAAGAGTCCAATGGTCAACAAACTGAACCACCCAGATGCCCCTACCCTTTCTTTTAATCACAAGATATAGAAATTCCAGGATGGTATAAGGTGGCAGAGATTTCCACGGTCAGGAAAAATCCTTCATTTGAACTCTGGGAACAGGGGCCAGCACCTAAGCTTTTATCACTTCGGTGTGACCTTGAGCTGTTGAAGGTCAGTCTTGGCAGAAGAAAGAATACCTGCTTTTTTTTTTTTTTTTTAAATCTTGTTAAAATACTCTCCTTGCCATTAGCATTTCTAGTTCTGGGTCCTCTCACTGTCTGGAGTTCTGGGTGACCTCACTGTGTAGGAATTACCTTGGGGTTTTCTGGCACTGCTGTCATTTGTCAACTCAAACATCTGGGATGCTAGAAGTTACCCCTGGTCTGCTATTCAAAATCATTTGTGAAGAGCAGGGCAGAGAATGGAAATCAATATGACTCCCGATTCTCTTTTTTTTTTTTTTTTTAAGATTATTTATTTATTTATTTGACAGAGAGAGAGAGAGAGAGAGAGAGAGATATCACAAGCAGTCAGAGAGGCAGGCGGGGCAGGTGGGGGGGGGAGAAGCAGACCCCCTGCTGAGCCGAGAGCCCTATTCAGGGCTGGATCCCAGGACCCTGAGATCATGACCTGAGCTGAAGGCAGAGGCTTTAACCCACTGAGCCACCCAGGCGCCCCATGACTCCCGACTCTTGAGCAGACCAGGGTGATTTGAGGAGAAGCCTTTGCCCACTTGGTCCCTTGAGGTTGAAAACTGACCCTGATAGCATTTTGTGTCTGAGAAACAGCCCTCAGGAAGCTATGTTCTGCACGTGCCTCAGGCAGCAAAGGAGAGGTGGAAATAAATCCCTTAGCTTGGGCGCTCCTGCCTCAATTCCAAGTCAGTCCTTTCCCCCTTTCCATGAATTCCAGGTGCTGACGTGTCTTTAACTGCCTTGCACATTTGCTAACCTCCGTTTCTAATAGAGAGGCCATAGTGTTTAATGACATCATTTTACTTTCATTGTATTTGCCTTTCGAGTTACCTTATTCTTCTGGCAGCTGATGCTAGATGTCTACTACAGAGGTGATATAAAGTTTCCATTTAAAATACATTTAATTACATACAGAAAAACTGCCTTTTTTTTTTTTTTTTTTTTTAAAGCAGGATGGAATCGTACAACGAAAGGTTCTCAGATCTGGCAAAATCTCAGTGATGGGATAGAAATAATAGAGACTTTTTTTTTTTTTTTTTTTTTTTAAGATTTAACTATTTGAGAGAGTGTGTGTGTGCGTGCGTGGGGTGTGGGGAGGGGTAGAGTCAGAGAGGGAGAAAGGATCCTCAAGCAGACTCCCTGCTGAGCACAGAGCCTGATGCAGGGACCTGAGATCATGACCTAGGCTGAAACCAAGAGTCAAATGCTCAACCAACTGAGCCACTCAGGTGCACATCTCTCCTACCCGACACCGCCCCTCCAGTCTTTTTTTAAATACCAAAAAATCCTCAAAGGCTCGCTGTTTAGTCTCCACTGATGATCTGGGCAGAGGGAACACTTATCAGATCATTGCATCTGTGTGGAAGGTGCTTGGAAATTCACGTACACCCCCGCATCTGTTTCTTGGCTAAGAAAAATAGTCGCAGCAGGTTGGCCTCCTTGGAAGGTTTTAGAGCAAGGCTAATTATGCCTTGGGGCTTTGGCCAAGCATGTTTGTTTTCATGAAACTGTCCTTGGTATCATCAGCACATGAATAGGTGAGTCAAATGCAGATGTTTCCAACTTCTCACTGGAAAAAAAAATTTTTTTTTTAAATGTGGTCGGATATCCAAGAAATAAGTACTATATATCTTTTAGACAAGGTGACTTCAGAAGTCAGGAACATCCAAAAGGGGCATCCTTAGGGAGTGCCTAAAAGTAAATCCAGGTTAAGCCCAAGGATCTGTATGATCCTAAGGGATTCAGTTTAAGGAAACAGAGGTGTGCATCTGCTCAAAAAATCTTTCTGAGCCGAGTTAGCACTAAATAGCCTTAAGTTTGGAAAGGTGGGAAGGTAAGGACCAAATTCTTACCTTGGAAAGAGATCCAGGTCGATACTCACTGGTACAAACTTGTTGGCAATTCATGGAGCCCTGAGAATGGGAGCAGATGATCCAGTGTCTGTGTGGGGTGGGGGGTAGGGGTGGGGGATTTATTAGAGTCTAAAGGGCAACTCCTTTCTTTGTATCTTTTGGTAAGAGAGGAGTCAGGGATGCATGCTTCTGCTCTATGAAGACTTCTCTTTGGTTCATTCCCTGACTGACACAGGGAGATGAGGCCCTTTTGGAATGTCAAGATGAGCCCGTCTTCCTTTTTCCTTTCCCTTGTTCCTGCGGCCAACGTCCGATTTGGTAACAGGATGGAAGTGACTTCCGCCAGCACTTAGCGCCTGAGGTATCAGTAGGTCATCATTTAGCTTCTCTCGAGTCCTGATGTTTTCTAGGTTTCCCCATGGATCTGTGGCCCTAAGGTAATGACCGTGGGCAGAGGTACACTGGGAAAGGCACAGAAGACCAGAGGATAGTGGAAGACAAGGGCAGGGTGGTTACTGGGTGAATGGGGGAAAATGGTATCTTTCCTGGTCTGCAAGATGGTGTCTCATACCTGCCTGGCAGGGATGTGATGTGGTAAGGGTTAATGTGTTAATCCTTTTAGAAGGACCAGACTCATGTCAGGATTCAGGAATCCTGCTGCCTTTCACTAGAAGCCTGGCTTAGCCACTTACCAGCATGTGGTCTCAGACAAGTTAAGTTTTCTGAGCTATCTTTGTCTAATCCATGAAGAAATGTTGACCTTCCGTCAAGAGACTTTCTTAAATACCTACATTATACCTGGCCTTATGCCCAATCTTGAGATAAATAGATGGAAAAGATATAGGCAAAGCGCTCTGCCCTTATGGAATCCCCCCTCCCCCATTTAGGATTGTTGTGAGGTTTAAATAAAATAGTGTATGAAAGAAAGCTTGGCATAGGCTCTTAAAATTATAAAGTAATTATTAGGGAAAAGTTATGAAATGCCCATTCATTGGGCATTCATTAGGTTGTCATTATTTAACTCTGGAAACGAAATACTTCATTATTTTACACACGGTTAAAAAAAATAACCATGATGTTCTTTTTTTATTCTGCTCATGAGATGAAACCGAATTTCTCTGCCCTTGTGTCGTGGCTTTAAAAAAAAAAAAAGATTTTTATTTATTCATTTGAGAGAGAAAGAGCGAGAAAGAACAAGGATAAGTGGGGGAAGGAGGAGAGAGAAGCAGACTCCCCGCTGAGCAGGGAGCCCGATGTGGGGCTCCATCCCTGGACCCTGGGATCATGACCTGAGCTGAAGGCAGGTGTGTAACCAACTGAACCACCCAGATGCCCCATGTCATGACTTTTTAATTAATGTTTTGATGTAACAAAGGTCATCGTCCTCAACAACTGAGTTGGAAATTACATTTGGGTTGTGTGTGTGTGTGTGTGTGTGTGTGCATGTGTGCATGTGTATGTTTGTAAAACTCCTGGGAAAACTTGAACACACTTGACTGATACAGTTCAACGTCCGTGAGAACAAACAAGCTAAACATGCTTGCTTCTTATCCTGAAACTACTGATATGAGAGAATTAGTAGAAGAAAAACCACCTCTTGAGGAGTATTATGCCAACTCAAATCATGGAAACTGTCCCACTTGGAGAAATAATCTTTTCCAAATAATTTAGCTGATTGCTCAGGTGGTTCCCAAGCTTTTAGCTCCAACTGGACAATTTGATGTAAGCTCCTTTCTCCTTAGCACGATAGTACATCCATGATGTTTATCAGGCAGAAACTTTATTAAAGGAAGGTTGGGGGCAAGAGGAATGGAATCTGTCTTTTTAGGAAGGCTTGTTTTTTGAAACACGTAAAATGACATGAACGGATATAGTTCTGGACTATTGGTTTGGCTCCTGATTATATTGGAAATGAGGATACCTGTTTTCCATAGAGTGCCTTTGAGGGACTGTCACACTAGACCTTCCTTATCTCATTGGTATTTACAAAAGAACTCTATTTTAGTATTATTTCCCAAGATACTGACGATCACTGGTTTACAAAGATATTTCTGCTGTGTCAGCGAGCCATGTAGAATGCACAAAATAATGGCTCACAGGGCTTTGTGGGGGGGATTATTTTTTCTTGTCAATTTGCATAAGGAATCTTCAAGGTCCATGTCACTTGATCGCAGGGTTCTGGGATCGAGCCCTGCATGGGGCTCTCTGCTCAGCAAGGAGCCTGCCTCCTCCTCTCTCTCTGCCTGCCTCTCTGTCTACTTGCTATCTCTGTCTATCAAATGAATAAACAAAATCCTAAAAAAAAGATCCATGTCACTTATTGAGTCTTGACAGTGAACATTCGATTATGCACACTCAGTGTTGCTTAAGGAACTTGAGTTATTGAGGCTCCTGGTGGTTCAGTCAGTTAAGCATCTGCCTTCGGCTCAGGTCATGATCCCAGGGTCCTGGGATTGAGCCCAGCATCTGGCTCCCTGCTCTGCGGGGAGCCTACTTCTCCCTCTCCTACTTTCCCTGCTTGTGTTTCCTTTCGTGCTTTGTCTCTGTCAAATAAATAAAATCTTAAAAAAAAAAAAAAGAAAAAGAAAAAGAAAAGGAACTTGAGTTACAAATGATAATAGTAAGAGGTAGAGGGAATGGGTTGACTACCTGAATGAATTCAAAGAGGAAAGGGTAAGTGCATGCTGCTAAGTAGTACCAAGCTCAAGGTGACTTTGATGTCTAAAGGTTCGTGTTGAGTATTTTTTTTTTTGACTGTACAGACACCAGTTCATTTCCTGTCTGTTTGTCCTACTTCTGATTCATCTCAGCAAGTGGAAATAGCCTGCTCTAGGGATATACCAGAGGGAAACAGAAATATCCCCACCCCCTCCTCCTCTGGAAGCATGGTGTCATGGAATTTCAAAAGGTTATTCTGGGATTTCATGTTATTTCAAAGCGGAAGGGGAACCTGACTCACTTATTCACCCATTTCGTCCCCCGTTATTTGTATGTCTGCCGTGTCATGATGGCCTGTGCTCTGTGCTGCCAAGAGCTTATAGCTTAGAGATGAGGTAGGGCACGTCCATAAGGGTGGTGGGTTATTAATAGACAAGGAAGGAATGCATGTAACTGGCAGATTTCAACTTCTTTCTCAGAATATTTTCCCTTGCAGCCGCATAGGAGGAAGGATGGAAAATGAAATGGCAACCAAGGTGGGGAAATGATACCGAGAAGTGAAATGGGTGAACTATGTCTGCCCAGTTCTACCCAAGGGCAATCTCGTGTATATTTGTGTGGACAGCGGGACCTGTAATTCCGGCTTCAAACCTGGGTGATTTTCTCTTCTCTGATTTCAGGGTAAAATATTGTAATTAAATCATGATTAGGTCCTTTTTTGCTCCTTTGGAGTCATTCCATGGGACAGACCTCCTTCTTGTTTGGTGACCACAGGGACCAGGGACATCCTAATCTTCTTAGAATTGTTTGTACTTATCGGTTTGTTGGAAACCACTCTAAAGACAGATGTCTGCCTGCCCTTCCCCCAGCTAGCTCTCTTCTCCAGAGATGTCAGATCCCTCATGAGGAATCTGTGAAATGTGAACTATGACTTGGTTATACGAAGTTCAGTGAGAGAGCTGGAGGTTTTCCCAGCAGAAGGCTAAAGCAGAATTGTGTAGACATCACTTTCTCTGTATCTAGGCAAGCCTTTCTGGGAGCTTTCCCACATGGGGAATCCAGGCTCGAAGAAAAACCAGCTTGACTGTCTAAAAACCCATCTGGGGTGAATTTAGATAACTCCTGAAATGCACCAGGCTGGGGTTGCTGGGGAGAAGAACACAAACATATTTGTTTATGTGTTATTGTTGGATTTGAGAAGGTGTGTGTCTGTGTGTTAAGACTTTATTAAGCAGCTACTATGTGCAGATGTTGTGGTTTGCCCTGGGGAATTGCAGATGGGCAGAACAAGGGTGTTCTTTGTGGTGAATCAAAGAATTATGCAGATAAAGAGAATAATGACAATTGGAGTAAAGCACTACTAGGAAAGATAGAGTGTTCTAAGGGAGAAGATGAAGGGTACCATCACTGGGGCAGTGGCGGTCAGGGGAAGCGTAGAAGCCCAGTGCTTGAAGTGAGCCTGAAATATATTTTTAAAAAAATATTTTGTTCATTTACTTGAGAGAGAGAGGGAGAGATGGCGGGGTAGGCACAAGAGGGGGATGGAGAGGAAGGGAGAAAGAATCTTGAGGACACTCCTAGCTGAGTGTGGAACCTGACATGGGGCTTGGTCCCATGACCTTGAGATCAGGACTTGAGCCAAAACCAAGAGTCAGACACTTAACTGACTGAGTTACCCAGGCACTCGAAGTCTGACATATTTTTTAAGAGGTACCCAAACGAAGGGGCTGGAGAGTTCCAGGTTGTATGTCTTAATGGCTCTCATGCCCTGAGAGGCTTCTGGAGAGTTTGAAACCTTATTTGTGCTTTGGCAGATATAAGAAGCACTAGAATTCCTTGCGCTCTGACCAGGGGACAAAATGTGTATTCTTGCTCACTAGGGCCACGGGCGTTGGCTTTTTACCTCACATATCTGGGCCATATTACATAGAGTCCTGTTGTCTTCCGTAGGGCTGTTGGATGTCCCTTTACACCTGCCATGGAGGACATTTAAGGCCAGGGTAGCCTCTGCTTCTCTGAGTAGCCGCTGCAGAGAATGTTCAGTTTTTAACCCTGCCTCAAATTATTTTGTGCCAAAATACCAAATGACTTATCACTGCAACACAAGAATTCTACGTGTAAACCCTAGGCATGGTACGTCAACGCCTCTTCCCTAGATGGGTTGTACATGTATCTGATGCTACAATGAGCAGGTCTTTATGGAATATAAACACCATTTACGATTCTGCCGAGGTGATTTCACCATGCTGGTATTCCTGAATGTTAAGAATACTGAGTTAGCTTTAGAATGTCTTCTGTTGGATGTGGTTTTTCCTGTGCATGTCTTAAAAACCGGGTTTAGATGTCAGGATTCTGTGTGTGTGTGTGTGTGTGTGTTTTGAAAGGGAAGGAGAGGGAGGTAATTTGAAAGAGAATCCCATAAATCCTAAGTGTACAATAGATGAGACATCAAAAAGTCAACGCACCTAAGTAACGGCAGCCCAGTCTGGATCCAAAAGACGTGGGCAACCAAGAAGCCCCCTTTTGGGATCCTCCCCAAAGGGAACCCCACTATCATGAACTCTGTGCCCACTGATGAGTTTTGCTTTTTTGGCAACTTCGTGTAATGGGTTCGTTCAGCATTTATTCTTCGCACCTGGCTTCATCCCTTCCTCCACGTTATGCTTCAGCTTTGCCCCTGTTCTAGATAGCGCTAGTTCATTCATTTGCATTTTTGTATCACATTGTGTACGGCTTGGAGATGGCAACATGTATCTGTGTGTGCCACTTTTGTGACATTTGCGTTGCTTGTCATTTGGGATTGTTATGAATAATGTCTACGGTCATTACGGCCACTCCTGTCTTTTGGTCCACGTGGCATGCACTTGCCTTTCTCTGGGGTGTAGCTTGAGTGGACATGCAGGATCGGGTTATAGACCCCACCTCTGCCTAGTTCCACTAGATCATTCCAAGTGGCATTGCAAGGTGTGAGCTCCAACCATTTCCTCTGGCAGTGTGTGCATTTCCCTTGCTTAACATCTTCAGTGGCCCTTGGTACTGGCAGTCTTTTAATTTCAGCCATTTAGAATATGTCTACTTTACTATTTTACATGGATCATTATGGCATCTGGGTGTTTTGTTGGAATGCTTCAAGAGCCTTTAGCTTCAACCCTGAGTGAAGGGCTATGGGATGACCTTCTGAGGCCTTAGCTGAATGTGGATCTGTCATCTTAGATCTCAACTTCCAGAATCTGACGGACCAAGGTCCCCAAACCCAGGGGCAAACTGTGTGAATTTACTCTTCAACTTCTGTGGGTCTCAGTCTCCTCCTCTGCCAAATGGGAATAATTTGAAATTCCTTACAGAGCTGTCTGAAGAGTATAGGCATCAATCCACCATAGTTCCCGGCCCATAGCTCCCATAACAAAAGAAGCTATGAGGTCGCCCTGAGTCATAGGGAGAAGTGGCTGGCTACATGGCTTTGGAACACTCCTATATTTTCGTTTATCTTTTTTTTTTTTTAAGGGAAAACAAAGTTATTTCGCTCAGAGCGTCCAAACCCACTCTATCCTTTCTGGAGCTACCTCTTTGGTTTGATGTGTGGGCCGCTCTGTGTGTTGTTGTGAAGGATGGAATATTTATGGCTCAGCAGGGCCATAAACACTCCTCCCCGCCCAGGGCTACTCTGGAGTTGTGAGCCCTTGACACAGGGGCAGCAGAGAAGGAAATCATCCTTGGCTCGTGTTTTGACACGGAGGAGTTTTGTTTTTCCTTTGTCAGCCCGCTGCATCCTCCACGGAAAACAAACAGAACACTTCAGCAAGGGGTAAATATTGTGACGGCAGCCAGCGATGTTTCCTTTTCCGCCACGCAGGGTGACCAAGGGTGGCGTTTTAAAAGACCCGTGGTTGTCATTCTGATTTTTGCAAGAGCACCGGCGCAGTCCCAGAAATGAGAAAAGCAATGCGCAGGAAGCGAAGACCCGCAAAATCAGGGTTTCTTTTCAGGGACATCCTGAGCCTGTCCTTGGAGGGCAGTGGTGGGGGCTGTTGGCATTTCCTCCCCTGGAACACCCAGATTCCTCATATCAGCCCTCCTGAGCCTTAGGAGACCCCCGGAAAGACCCCAGAGCGGCCTCTTCCCCTCCCTGCTCCCCACCCCGCTCCCCGGCTGTGTTGTTGGTTGCTCCGCTGGCTGTTGAGCGTGGCCTCACCTTGACCTGCTTCCCACACCTTGACCGGCCAGACTCCTCACCAACCTCCAGGGGAACCTGCCAGGCCAGGAGGGTAGGGGTGGGGGAGCCCCCAGCCCCAGCCCGCAGCTTCCCAGAGTTTGACTTGAACGTTGTCAGTAACGTCTCTTTCATTCGCTTAATAAAGTGTATCCAGAATATGTTTTCTTGACCTTTCCCACCTCTTGTCTTTTGAAAGAGAAAGAACAAAGGAAAGAAGGGCCAGACAAGAGAGGGAGGGTCCCACAGCTGGACTCCGGTGTTCACAGCCGGGTGTGTGTCCATTGGGGTAATTTCTTTTTAGTTACAGGTTTTAAAATTTTTTTATGTTTTTTCGCCCAACGTGGGGTTAAAACTCGCAACCCCCCCCCCCCAAGGTCAAGAATTGTGCGCTCCTCCCACCGAGCCAGCCAGGGCAACCCTGTCATTTCATTTTAGTTGTCCAATGTGGGGCAAGGTCCATTGTTTCTCCAGGACTCCGTTCTTTCATCTCTCCATGGAGGCAACAGTGCTAGCATTCATTACAAGGGTTATGTTAAAAATAACAATGTGGGGCGCCTGGGTGGCTCCGTGGGTTAAAGCCTCTACCTTCAGCTCAGGTCATGATCTCAGGGTCCTGGGATCGAGCCCCGCATCGGGCTCTCTGCTCAGCAGGGAGCCTGCTTCCCCCCCCCCTCTCTCTCTCTGCCTGCCTCTCTGCCTACTTGTGATCTGTCAAATAAATAAATAAAATCTTAAAAAAAAATGTTATGAAATGAAACGTGAGAATTGTGCTTCCTTTGAGTGTGTGGCCTGTAACCATTTGTGGGTCCTGTGGGCTGTAGCTCCAAGGTACAGATGAAGACACTGAGGCAGAGAGTGTCTTAAGTGATGTCACTAATGCAGATTCCTAAGGTAGTAAGTGGCAAGGCTGGGGTTCAGATGGGACGTAGTTCAGTTCCAGAATCTGTGTCCTTAATCCCAGTATTGCCCTGTTCCCACCAGTGCTCCAAACCAGGCACCTCACCCCTCATTCTTCTCTCTCTAGACAACCATTTCACAGCTCGGCCTAGCTCTTCCTATGTAACTTGAAGCCATGGAAGTGGGATCCTGCCATCCACACTTTCTTTGTGTCTTGCTTGTTGCATGATGTGCTGTGTCATAAACATTTTCCATGTCCATACTTCTGGCTCTACCTTGGCAAAAAATTAACCACGTTGGTGAGAGCTGGCCTTTTAGCCCAGCCTCCATGGGGGCTGACTTTCTTTCAGGGCAACCCGGTTTGAGCTGGCTTGCTGCCTAGGAACTGGCTTTCTTTCCCACAAAGTAGCTTCTGAGAAAAACTGTGGGAAACAAATGACTTCAGAAGTTTTTAGAAACAAAAGTGCAAACTCTAACAAATTTCATCTGGTCCAAAAATGTTATTACCCCAAATCTTGAAAATATTTTCTTACAGGATTATTCCCCCAAGGTTGTTAATCTGAGAACGATCCAGGCCTATTAGGCCTGACTTTTTGCCCCCTGATATTGGAGTCCTGTGTAGTTGACTGCCAGAGTGTAGGGGTTGAGGTAAAAATATTTCTCTGGAGGAAATGAAGTCATTTTATTTAATATTATAGCGACCACTGGGACTCTATTATTTCAGAAAGGGGATGGCAGTTCACACAGCCAAGATGAAGCTTTAAAATTGGTCCAAAAGTCCTTTTAAAAGGTAGCAGAAGGATTTGGTAGCCATAAGTATTTATTCATTGTATCTCCCCTAAATATTCTTGCCGTAGTTAAGTTTTACCAAATGAACATGGTATTTCTAGATAAATGTTACTGTGACACTGTCTGCCTCTTCCTTTTCCTGGTTGACATTCAAAGCCATTTTACTTTAGGTGTTACAGAGTGGTGGCTGGCTGAGGTGTTTCCATGGCTGAGGTGGTTGTGTGAGAGAGGCTTCTCTGGCCCTGCGGGCCCTGTAGCTCAAGGAGACAATCCTTCATTTGTTCACAGAAGGAAAGAATGTGCCACTCACTGTAAACCTGCCTCCCTGGATACACCTGTAGGGCTGGTTTCACCACTGAGCTCCTGATACAGGCAGAGTTTGCCTTGTTCTGGCAGCGGAATGTCAACAGTGACAGGATCCTGAGGAGCCTAGGTTTCTGTGTGCTCCGGTTGCTCGTGAAGTCTCTGGTGTGTGTGTTATCGCGCTTCAGCTGGTGGGGTGAAGTCGAAACTTGGCTTATCAGGAGGGCTAGATTCTCCTGGAACATAGTTTAGATAAGAGTGGGGAAAAATGCCAGGCCTTGTAGAATTCACTGCCCTCAGACACTGAGGAGCTTTATATCTTCTGACAAATGAGAAAGCTGTTTGGTTTAGTTTTGAAAACTGCTTGTGAGTAGGCCGGGAGATATAAAATGGTCTTCCTTACTACCTCACCTAGCTTTAAGTTTTCAGTGAGTCCTTTTACAAATAGGGAATGAAGGTGGTAAGGTGGTAACCTTTGCTCACTTGTAGTGACTAGGGTCTTGAGGTTCCATTGTGTTGTCACAGACATCACAGACACTTGGTCTCTGTCGGAAGCCCAGCTGTGTGACCTTAGGCAAGTTACTTAACCTCTCTGAGGCTCTCAGTTTTCTCACATGTTGAAAGGGTATAATACTAATAGCACTCAACTCATAAGGTTGTATTAAGGATTAAGGACTTGAGATTTGTAGCCCTTAAAATAGCACATAGGACACAGTAAGTGTTGTAAATAACAATAGATTGGGAGATAAGAATTCACATGTAGTGGCACCTGGGTGAGCCTGGGTGGCTCAGTGGGTTAAAGCCTCTGCCTTTGGCCCAGGTCATGGTCTCAGGGTCCTGGGATCGAGCCCCGCATCAGGCTCTCTGCTCAGCGGGGAGCCTGCTTCCTCCTCTCTTTCTGCCTGCCTCTCTGACTACTTGTAATCTCTATCAAATAAATAAATAAAAAATCTAAAAAAAAAAAAAGAAGAAGAAGTTACATGTATATGTAGTGCTGCTGAAATTTATGTGGTCTTTCTGGTTGCTGAATATTCTGACACACAGGAATGAATCATTAACTCAAAAGAACTGTTTTTTTGGTACATAGTTAAGATTTTTTTTCCCCTTTTAAGTATATATTCCTTTTCTGCTTTTCCTGTTCCCCTTTGAGAGCAGAAGTATCGGAAAAAAACAAGTGCGACTGCTTCCTTATAATATTGGTTTGGTTGTAGTCAAAACAGGAATTGTGAGTCATGAACTCCAAATTAACAGGAATGAGCCAAGGTGAAATGACATCCTAAGGATGGGGTCATCTTTGGCAAACAGACTCAGGAATTCATCAGGTATTAAAATAGTGTTCTTAACCTGGAATCTCTGGATAGAAATCAGGGGACCCATACCTTTGGGTGGACTAAAAATTACACTTACATTTTCCTTTTCTTTTCTTTTTTTTTAAGATTCTATTTATTTATTTGACAGAGAGGACAAGAGAGCACAAGCCGGGGGAGCGGCAGAAGGAGAAGGTAGAGCCCTCTGACCCCGCTGAGCAGGGAGCCCCACACAGGGCTCATGCCCTGAAAGGCAGGCGCTTAACAGACTGAGCCACCCAGACATACCTACATCTGCATTTTCCCTTCCTGACAGCTAGTTGAACGTGAGCATTTCTTTCAGTTACCAACGTGGGCAACAGCACACAGGAGCATAACAGTACCTATGACTTTGTCATCAGTAGAAATCTCAGAGGTTTTGATACAGCATTCCGGTTTTATTTATGTCCATCATTACTGAGAAATTACAGTCGTTATTAGACTCGCCACTATTTATTTGCTACTCCGTGCCTTCATTAAGAAACATAATTATAAATGTATTTTTACAGTACTTTTAAGTGTGTTTCAGTATAATTGGTTTCCTCCGTACTCTTGTGCATTTTCTTTGACTCATTTATGAACATTATTCCATCATTCTGAGAAGGGCCTGTATACTTCAACTGACTGCCAGAGGAGGCCAGGCACAGAAAAGACGAAGAGGGAGTTTTAAAGCTGAACATATAAATGGATTTTAATCTCCAGAGCTATCCAGTCTAAATATAATGTGGATTGCATGTAATTTAAATTTTTCTAGTAGCTACTATAAAAGGAATAAAATAGAAAGGCTTACTGCATGTTAATAATATAATCTTATTTTAATAAATAATTTTTTTGTTAACTCAGTTATAATTAAATTTTGATCTATTTAATGAAATCTGTTCTGGCGCGCCTAGGTGGCTTAGTTGATTAAGCATCTACCTTCAGGTCAGGTCATGATCCCTGGGTCCTGGGATACAGCCCTGCATTGGGCTCCCTGCTCAGTAGGGAGCCTGCTTCTCCCTCTGCTTCTGCCCCTCCCCCTGGTTGTGCTCTCCTTCTCTCTCTCTCTGACAAATTAAAAAAGAAAAAAGGAAATCTGTTCAAAATGTTATTTCAACAGGCAGTCAATATCAAGTTACTGATGAGATATTTTACCTTTTGTCTTCTTCTCATCTTGGAAATAAGGTGTGTCTATTGCCTCAGAGTAGCATCTCCCTTTAGATGCTACAGTTTCATTGGAAATACTTGATCTCTGTATACATTTAACAGGATTTTGTTGGAAAAGCAGATTCAGGTCCAAATCCGAGGAAAATGTTTCCTCTAATGACATTGTCATTTAAATTGAAATCAGTGAAGGAGAGAGAACACGTCAAATTCAGTTGCTCAGTCAACAGTGAGTGCCCCCCCTCCAGTCTGGTTGGGCTCGGAACCCTGGAGAGGGAGAAACATGAACGGGGCACTGGGGGAGATTTCATGAAGTTCGCGCTCGCTCTTCTGTTACTTTGCTTAATAAATCAAATCCTGCTGGAGACCCTCCCTCCTTGAGGTTCTCCTCAACTCTCTACCTGTCCCCAAGTGGACCCTCACTGCCCTGGGGATGATGCAGAAGGCGGAACTCTCTCTGGCTGGGGCTTTGTGTGACTTAAAGGAGGCGTTTCTGTTTCAGTGGTGACTTCTGCAGATCCCTAGGGAGTGGAATTTTGTAATTTCTATTCCAGCCTGTTGAAGAGGCATTTACACATTCTTGGAGAGGAAAGGTTCTCATTTTTTTTCCCCTTGAGCATTTCTTTGGCATAACAATGGGATTTAATTGACATTTGAATTTTTAGTAGCTGTTTGTATTTTTTTCCCTCCTCCTGTGGTGTCTTGCAAAGACTCAGTTTAATCTTTAGTCTTAGTCCCTGCTTCCTGGATTTAGTTGACATTCTCAGGCTCTGTCATTCCCCTGCTAGGACAGGTGCAGCCCTGGTGGTTTTTAGTTTTTTGGATCCTTGAGAGAAGGTGCATATCCATGTAGAGGACCTTTACCAGCGAGTTCGGCCAGGCTGTATGTTTCCCACTGCTGACCACAGTGGCTAGGAAGACCTTTTCTCTTCCAAGAGTGATCTCTGCAGTTAAACTAGGTAGTTCCAGCCAACTCAAAGCTGTGTACATGGGCGGTCTCACTGTATTCTCATATCCTAACTTGTGTGTCTAATTTTTGACACTGGTTGTGGCTTTTGCATTTCTTTTGCTTGAAATTGGTAAGTTCTGAAAAAATTGCGAACCAACACAGCGACCGGGCCGAATCCAGTTTACTGTTTTCTAGAGAGAAGTTGGATTACTTTTGGGTTCAGGTAGACCCAGAAGGGCCACGAGAGACTGACAGTAAGTGAATTATGCAAATGAGTGATTTCCTGGTGTGTGCAGCCCTTTGGATAGAATGCTGAATTCTTCTGGGTCTTAGAAGCCTGGAAGCCTGTCTCAGACCTCAGCGGATCCCTGGGCCTGTGTGTTGAATATTATACTGTGCTTATGCTTCTGAAGGAGCAGACAAGGCACATTGCTTGCTCTTGAAGAGAGACATCGTCTTAGTAAAATGAAGCCTTACACCTGCACTGGTCTAATGGGTGATTGAGATGGAAGGTTCATTTGTCAGTGGAGTCTGTTTTGGTTTTTAAAATTGTTTGTTTTTTTTAATTTTAAAAGATTTCATTTATTTATTTCAGAGAGAGAGAGAGTGGGTGAGTGAGTGAGAGAGAGCATGGTGGAGGGGCAGAGGGACACAGACACCCTGCTGAGTGGGGAGCCCAAAGCCAATGCCAGGGCTTTATCCTAGGACCCCAGGGATCATGACCTGAGCCAAAGGCAGATGCTCCTCTGACTGAGCCACTGAGGCGCCCCCTCCCCCTACTTTTTTTTTTTTTAAAGGTTTTATTTATTTGAGAGAGAGAGAGAAAAATTCTATACTAAACGGAAACATAGCAGTTTCCTGCCAAGTAGTAGTAATAGCAACAGAAATAGCAAGTTGGCATTTATTGATTAATTCAGCAAAGGTTTAGTGGGGGCTCACTATATGTCAAGCACTCTTCTAGAATGGAGCAGCCAACACAATGGGCACAGAGTCCACTGGGGTTTATTATGCAGGTGTTGGGACTGTATCTGATAGGACACACACACACTTGCATTTTAATGAGTTGAGTGAATAACAGTTTATAGCCTAATGTCATTAGGACAGTGTGGACGTGTGCGCAGGAAGTGACAAGGTGCTTTGAAGAATACCAGATGATAGGTCTGGCCAGGACAAACCGGAGGGAGTGACAGTAGCTTTCTCTCTGGGCTTCATTCAGTCAGCTCTTGTCTTCTTCTGTGGGGAGTGGGCAGTTGGAGAACTGTGAATGAGTCAGCGCCACCAGTGTGCTCTCATCGGTGTGAACGTACCGAGTCGGGTTTGTTTTTTCAGTGATTGCTAAGAGGGTCTCTGGTGTTCCACTCAAATCCGATACCAAATTGTTACAAAAAGACCATTTCCAGCAGGTTAAATTTTAATGAAGCCGTTGCCTTAATATTATTTCTAGGCATATATGGCTTTTTACATGCGTGAATTGAAGATGGATGGCTTCACTGTGATTCAGTGGTTAGTTTTATAAATATACTGACTACGTGACAAATACATGTAATATGTACAAATACGTTGAATAAAATGAGCTATTTTAAATTGTGCTCTTATCTTTAAAAGGAAAGATTTCTAAAATGTAAACATGGATTTTGATGTTTCTGAGTCTGCGTTAATAAACTTAGCAAGAGGTTTCAAACTCTCGGCTCTCAGACAAGCTGGAGTTTAGTGAGACTGATCGAATGATTTTCATTTCATCTCAGTTAACTGATGTGGGAGAGATGTTGGTGTCTGTAGCTGATGGCTGAGAAGGAATTCATGAGACGTCTTTGGTGCAAAAAGGTCGTTTTCTCAAAGCACCGGGACAGGACCTGTGGGCAGAAAGAGTTGCACTGGGGTCATTGAGGAGTGGCCCATTATATACTTTAAAGTTGCAAGGGGGTTAGGGATAGGCAGCTGCCCAGGTATTTGGGAAACAAGGCTTTCAGGACCTTGAGGGGCCTAGCTGTTGTTAGGAAAGGGTCATTTAGGACTGTCTAATAAAACCCTAGTCATGGGGCGCCTGGGTTAAAGCCTTTGCCTTCCGCTCAGGTCATGCTCCCAGGGTCCTGGGATTGAGCCCCGCATCGGGCTCTCTCCTCAGCAGGGAGCCTGCTTCCCTTCCTCTTTCTCTGCCCACTTGTGATCGCTGTCCATCAAATAAATAAATAAAATCTTTAAAAAAAAACCCACAACAACAAAAATCCTAGTCACGAGACCCTTCATGTATATGTTGGTGGATCATATGCTTAGGAGATGACTGCTAACATGTATCTTGGGTTTAGAGATAAAGGAAATTTCCAAAGGAATTTTCATATGTTAATGTAGACTCACAGGATCCTGGGGGTCAGGTTAAGATTGGCTTTTGCTCTTAGCAAAGCGTTAACATCCTGGCGGCAGAGTTCCTAAAGGAATGTCACTCTGCCTGTTTCAAGGATTTGTGAATGGGCTGCGCATAGTAAGGAAATGCAATTTTCTTTCTGCCTTTGTTTCCCACAGCAGTTACCATGAATGCCACTCAGGCAGGTGGGACTCTATTATAATATAAGAAACAATGTACCTGGCATTTTATTGAGACCGTTGCAATAGAGAGAACCTGCATAACTGAGGAAAATCCCAAAGTAGAGAGAGAACACCGAGGGTTATATAAACAAGGGAATCATTGAGGAAAATGGGAGGCGGGTCTTCTCCAAGCATATTCCAGGACAGAATGGTCCTATACATGGAGTCCTCGCTCTGAACACAGAAGGTTCACAAAAGGGAGGTAGCATGTCTTGAACAGGACCCTTTCCCTTGAGCCTTGGCTCAGATAACGTTCAACATTGTCAGTGTACGCATTGGGAAGTATTATTATTATTATTATTTTAAAGATTTTATTTATTTATTTGACAGAGATCACAAGTAGGCAGAGAGGCAGGCAGAGAGAGGAGGAAGCAGGCTCCCTGCTGAGCAGAGAGCCCGATGTGGGGCTCGATCCCAGGACCCTGGGAACATGACCTGAGCCGAAGGCAGAGGCTTTAACCTGCTGAGCCACCCAGGCGCCCCTGGGAAATATTTTTAAAAGGGTATTGCTGATTAAAGCTTTCACTTAAAAGCTTCAGCTGTTAATCAGAAATGTGCAATTTATAATTAGTGTAATTTGAGCATAAGGATTTCATGGTAAGTATCTCAGTGCAGTCATTGGATGATTTTAAGATATAAACATGAGGCTTTTAACCCCCACAAGTTATTTTATGCCAGAAGCTAAGAGAAATGCTGTTGGTTATTCTCCCCAAACCCCCTTAGGTCGATTATATGATTTTTTTCTGAGTCCATAATTATATCTAGGGGATATTTATGCCATTGCATGTTCTGTTTAGAGTTTTACAAATTTGAATTCCAAAGTTGGTATAAATAAAACAAGAAATACAAAAGGACTGAGGCCTGTTATCTTAGCATCTTGTTTTCAGGAACTGTTTGCTAGGGCTTATGGATCTAATTCTCTTGCAAGGTGAGGATTTGGGTTTTCTTTAGGGAATGCAGGAAGCATAAACTGGGGAATTATTTTACATAACAATCAGGATAAAAATGTTATTTATTTATAAGTTGCTCAGGGCCCCAAAGCCTTAGGGCACCAAACCTAACACAATATAGAAAACAAACCAATTTTCCTTGACATTTAGCTATAAATTGAAATTAATTCATATAAAATACCTGAGATGAAACACTTTAGCAGTGGAGTTTTGGGTACTGCTTAGCTTTCATGGTTTTGTCGTTTCAGATTTAACTTCAACACTGTGTTGTATAACCTCATTTGCTAGATAAAATTTTCCAGCTGTCCACTTTTTATTGTACTTTTGTACTCTGTAGGTGAACAAATATTTTAGTATTTAAAATTTTTATTTATTTTTTTTTCTGTATGGATTGTATCTTTTCTGTTTTTCATTCCTTTGTACATGGTTCTATTTATTCTTTCTTATTCTGGAGCCAGAGCTGGATGGGGGTGCAGTGTGTGTGCGCGTGTGTGTGTATGTGTGTATGTGTGTTCAGGATACCATTTTTAGGAAATGGATGACTGCAAAACAGTGAGGCCTGCCCACTTGTGGGCAAATGACATAACCATAGCTTACCGAATGCCTTGCCAAGACAAATAGGATTGAGTTGTCCCCATTGGTGGCTGCCCCCGCCCGTGCTGAATTTCATCCCACCCTTGGCTCTGCCTTCCTGTAACCTGGAGAAACTTGCTGAAATTTGTACCCAAAGGGGGAAAAATAAAAGACCAAAACAGGATGTAGTGAAGTTTAAATATGCCAGACAAAATGATAACATGCAAAAGTGGCAGGGAGTACATTCTACCTGGCACAGAGTTCAGAGGTCATCAAAATCCAGAAGGAGGCAGAGAAAGACTTACAATTTCTAAAAGTTTCTGAATTTGTGTATCTTATGACATGAGGTAATTAACACATGTTTCCCCCCAATTCTCTATCACCACCATTTCTGGTTTCCAGTAGTCTCCCTAAATTCCCTGGGAAAGGCACGCAGTAGAGGCAGGAAATGCTAGGGCCCAGGTGGCGTCTAGCCCCTGTGGCCAGCGAATACTCCCTTCCAGTGTCCATGCCATAGGTTGACCTGAAGGTCATAGCGGTCTCATGTGTTTTTCCTCTTATGTAAAAAATAAATTAGATGGGGAACTTTTGCTGTTGAATTATTTTTTTTTTTCAAATTCATTTGAGAAATCCTATTTTAAATTTAAAGAATTAAAAAAAAAAAAAAAAACCACCACACTACTACCCTCCTAATGGTTGTTTCCCAAGTGTGGCTTTATTTACTGCTCTGATTTAGCGCCTAGAGCAGGGCTTGGCACGTCCTAGGTAGTCAGTAAATTTTCACTGGATGCATGTTTGGGGCACCAGAGCACAGCCTCCAAAGCTCCTGGGCGGTCATTATAAAGGCAGGCTCTCAGGCACGCCCTAGGCCTTCGGAATCAGAGTGGCTAGGAGACTGGCAGGAGAATCTGCATTTTAAAATAGGCTCCTCCAGCAGATTTGTATGTGTCCTCCAACTTGACAACTGCTGTGCTAACACAGCAAGCGTTTCTAGTTTCCTTGTTGCTTTTTCTATATATTGTAACAGGGAGAGTTTAGGTTCTATTCTCTATCCATCCATACTCCCCCTGCCCCCCCCCCACAACAGTATCATATAACAAATATTTACCCAGTTATACATGTAAAAGAACTTTTAAGGAATTAATTCATTAATTATTATTTTTTTTATGTAGGCTCCTCGCCCAACATGGGGCTTGAACTCACAACCCTGGTCTCACAACCCTGGTATCAAGAGTTGCAAGGTTCACTGACTGAGTCAGCAAGGAACCCCCTAACTAGTTATATGTTTTAATGTTATCCAACAAAATTGGAATTCTTAATATATCTAACCATTTACCTCTGGTCAGATCCCTGCCCCCACGCCGCCACCGCCCCCCCCACCCCCCCTATTCTTTAAAGCTACCAAGTAATTTAGGCATGTATAGCTATTCTTTCTGTGAGCTGGGGGCTCTTTCTAGAAGTTTCTTGAGGAGCAAAGATAAGAGCTAAAGGGCTCTCTTCATGTCTTTAAAATTGTTATTTATTGGGCGCCTGGGTGGCTCAGTGGGTTAAGCCGCTGCCTTCGGCTCAGGTCATGATCCCAGGGTCCTGGGATCGAGTCCCGCATCGGGCTCTCTGCTCAGCAGGGAGCCTGCTTCCTCCTCTCTCTCTCTGCCTGCCTCTCTGTCTACTGTGATCTCTCTCTGTCAAATAAATAAATAAAATCTTTAAAAAAAAATAAAATTGTTATTTATTTATAAGACTGTACTTATTTATTTATTAAAATGTTTTATTTATTTATTTGAGAGAGAGCATGTACACAAACTTGGGGGAGGGAGAAGGACAAGCAGATTCCACACTTAGCTTGTAGCCTGATGTGGTCTCAATCCCAGAACCCAAAGACCATGACCTGAGCTGAAACCAAGAGTCCAATGACTGAGCCACCCAGGTGCCCCAACTTTATTTATTTATTAAAAAAATCCGTTAATTATGTATGGGGATGGATGTTCACGTATTGTGGTGATCATTTTGTGATATATACACATATATCCAATCATTATGTTGTGTATCTTAAACTACTATCTTCTTACAGGTCAATGATATTTCAATAAAATAGGGGCAGATGCCACCCCTAAGTATTTCTGGCACCTTAGTGCAGGGTCTGGCGCATAGTAGATGGTCAATAAATATTTAGTAGATGACTGGATAAATGGGTGAAGGAGTCAAAAAATAAAAGGACTTTTGGAAGTTAAATATTACTCAGAAATTGCGAAACTACTTACTGGTGATGACCGAGGATTCCTAATTACTTCCCTTGAGTTAGGCAGGAGGGCTGGGCGCCTTGAGATGTAAGCAGGAAGAACGTTTCTCCCTGGGAACTCTTTTCCTTCTTCCTTTGAGAAATATAAAAATGAGCTATGATTCCTCAAGCTACAGGAGTCTCCTCTTTTACAGCAGAAATAAAGAAGATCCCAGTTCCCATGTAAGTTTGGGGCCTTCTGGGTTCTACAGAATTAATATATTATTTAAGACTTCTTATTCGAGTATATACAATAAACTGCCAAATTTATTTGACCTTGGAATCCTTGCTTTAATAGCTCTTAAAATTACTCCTGTTCAGAACAGTCTGTGGGGGATACTCACCTAAAGGGGTGCTTTTCAAACTATAGGACAAGATTCATGATTGTGGGTCATGGAATTCATGTATAATCAGAATTTACATATACATGTACATATACATAGAAACACAATTTGCGTTTCCTGTAGAACGTTTTTTAGAAGTGTTTTGTGTCCTGAGAACTCAGAGACAGAAAGCTACATTTCTTGTCCTCCATCCCTTCCTTCCTAAGATTTATTTATTTATTCCAGAGAGAGAGAGGACACAAGTATGTTCCAGGGGTGGGGGGCGGTTGGGGAGTGTTGGGGGGAAGGTAGGTGGGTGTGTGGATGGGCTGAGGGGTGGGGAGTGGGGAGGAGGAACAAAGAGAAGGAGACATCTTAAGAGAACCCCTACCGAGCAAGGAGCCAAACTCAGGGTCCTATCCCAAGACACCAAGTCCATGACCTAAGCCGAAATCAAGAGTTAGACGCTCAAGCCAGGTGCTCAGAAGGGTACATTTCACAAGATTCTTTCTGCATCTCCTCCCACTAGAAGAAAACCAAAACAGCACAAAAATATAGCCAATTTGGTATGAAGAATGCAAGCATAAACATGATTTCTTGTTGAAATAATAAAGCAATTTAAATTTTATTTAACAAGCACATATTAGTACTGAATATGTGCCAACACTATCATGATCATTTTACAAATGTGAAGTAATTTGATCCTTATAACAACGCTGCAGGGTATTATATGCTGTAATCACCCCCATTTTATGGATGGGAAAGTGAAGTACTTGCTAGCATTCTCTATGATATAATTAACTGTAAAATCAGAAAGTGCCAGTAATAATTATAACTGACCTCACATTTAATAATAACTTTGACCTCACATTTAATAATGGCAATTAAAGACCAAAAGGGGAAGAGAAGCCAACCATATTATATTGGTGTTAGAATCATGCCAAATGTTCTTTCTGGCCCCGTGGGGCTTGGGGACAACGCACATTATGTTTGGACCCTAGAATCATCATCTGTCTGTTTGAGGGCTTTTAAAAGATGACAGAGTTCTCTGGAACATGGATAAAATGTCTTCAGTTATTATTTGCTCATTTATGGCCGTCTGGCCACTGCATGGAATGAATGGCAATCATCCACTGGAAGGAATGTTTTTGTTCTCTAAGTGAGCATTTCTCTGCTGTCAGGATTATTCCTTTTGCTGGTTTTCTTCTTGTCTCTCCTGCAGTTGGGGTCAACCATTTGTGAAAGTAGCACTTGTCACAGACTGCTGAGTGGTGAAGCTCCCGCCACAGGTGAGGAGAGTGCTGGGTTTCAGGGCACACTATCCCATAAGAGGACACCTTGGCACAGTGCATATTTTGAATTAAAGAGTTTGAGAAATGGCAGGTACAAGAGGGACTTGCTGATTTCCCCCTTGACAGTTGATACAACATTCATGTGACAGATGCCCTTCCTGTAGCTGGAAGAAAGGAGGGCGCAGGCTAGGAGGAATTCATATTAACAAGCCTTGCTAAGTTTCCCCCAGTTTACCACACTTAGCTTGTATCCTGCCATGTTTGCCCGCAACTTTCCACTCTTCATCAAACCTAGAGTAAGAAATACTCAGGTTTAACCACTTAACTTACTTCCCTGGGAAGACTCCTGGTGGTAGTTCAGAAGTTACATGAAGTAAGTCTGAATGTGTTTTTCATGTTTATGTTTTGTTACAGAGCCCTAGCCAAGAACCAAGAAAGGTAGAAGGAAAGTTGTTTTCTCTCCCCTATAAAGAGGCATTTTCTAAGAAAGTTAACAGTCTTCCTTTAATTGCCCAACGCCATTGGGAAACACTTTTTATTTCTGAAGAGGTTATTTTATTCACTTAGGAGAGAAGACACACCCAAGGACTTCTGAGCCATGGCTCTCATTTCAGTGGTATTAGCATAGCAGTGGTTCTCTGTAGGGTTAGTGTTGTCCCCAGGGGACATCTGGCAATGTCTGGACATTTTTTGGTCGTCACAACTGGGAGGGTAATGTTGACATCTAGAGGGGCGAGGCCAGGGATACTGCTCAAACACCCTACAATGGACAGCACAGCTGCCCCCAACAAAGAATTACTCACCCACAAATGCAAACCATGCCAAGGTTGAGAAAGCCTGCTTTGGAGCAATTTGATGCAATTCTCTGTCAGTGAAACATCTTGGTTTAGACTAAGGGCAGTAGAATCCCAATTCTTTGTGACTTGCTTCCATTAAAATTATTTCTCTTGGATCTGTTCTCATGACCAATTACAAATGTTTTGTTGGGGGAGCTGTAGTGGAGAGGAGAGGCAAAAGATGGTGTCAGTTGCCAGAAGAATTGTGGTACTTATGTTTTTCTCTAATCATTGAGTCTTGGAGTAAGAGGGGGCTGTTTCATTTTGGAGTTTGTGGGGTGTCCGAAGACCTGCTGAAATGTGCTATGAATAGACTATGTCATGGTCAGTATGTGTCAGGTTGTCTCTGGGTTGGACAGTGTCATAAATAGTCTGCATGTATTGTTTTGCTTATTCATAATTTCCAGTAACATAAAAATGTCACCTTTTTAAAGATGAGGAAACAATGTCAGAAGTAGAGTAACTGTGGACTTCTCTTATTCATTGTTGAAGCATGGTGGAAATAGTACATTCTTTACAGAACGGCCATTCCTTGGATCACTTTCTTTGTGAGCCCTGCTTTGCCTGGGGTAAATAGAAATGAGGTTTGGAGAACTTCTTGAATATACTGTGGTGTTTCAAGACCTTCTCTCCCAGCTGGTTGCCTGGCCCAGGTCGTCGCATCTGGTTGCCATTGATGAAGAAGATCTCTTACCAAGGGACATAGAGGTAGGATAGACAACATTTAGACAAATTGCAGCCTCTCCCACCCTGATGCTTCAAGTGTCTCCCCTGATCTTTTCATTTTCATCTCTTAAGATTGCTCTTTCTCATTTTATTCTTCCTTTACCTCCAGAGATTTCAAAATGATCCAGAAACTTAGTAATATTATGAATGACCATTTATCAAGTGGCCACAATCTGCTTACTAATATTCAAAGAATATGAGGAATGTCAGTTTTGTTTCCAAATCCTCATTATCCCCAAACGACTTGATACTGTGCCTGCTTAAGTCTTTTTACTCCCCAGATCAATCACCCTTTTATTGCTCGTAGGGTCTTAGGTGCAGAGGACACATTCCAGAGAAGATCAGACACGGCTTGAGTGTTGGGGAAGTAGGAGATGGTATTTTATGTTGCCTGTGTCACTCCTACTGAATAATTAAGATGAGCTCATAATTTAACATTCATCCCTGAAATATTTTTTCTCAGAAGTTAGAAAATGAATTGTCTTCACGGACATTTGACAGTGTTTCTTTGGGATACTTTTTTTGTTATCAGGTCTATCTGTGAGAAATTGAAGATCATTTATAGCTGTCTACATTTAACTCTTTATTATTTGTCCAGAATTAGCATTGGTAATCTCTTTGGTTATTGATATCCACCCCATCTACCTCCCTTGTCAACATCAAAGAGTAGGAAATAATGATCTTGGTGGTAAAACATAGTTTGTATGCTTTTTTTAAAAATAAAGATTATACAGTTTGCTATTACATTGGTTTTCTTGCCCATAATAACAGACATGTGGAAATCCGCAGGACTTGGAAAAGGCAATTAAAAAAAGGGAAATAAATAAAAAGACTTCATGTCCAGCTGTGGGGCCACAAGTTCAAAAGAGTGTATTTCATTGATGATCTGAGTATACCACAACATGTGTGATGTGTGTTAAAGTATTAGCAGACTGGTTTATATTTTTCTCTTTAGCTACATAGCCATAATGAAATGATTTGAGGGGCGGTCGCAAAAGAATTACTAATGCTAGTGTTTACTCTTGCGGCTTAGGGTCTCTTTAAATTAATGAGTTAAACAGGACAGGATATAACATCAGAAGAGCATTCTTGCTGTTTACCTACATGAATGCATCCTTAGTAAAAAACATGCCCAGCCCTCCCCTACAAAGACAGCAGGCAGAACCTTGTTCTTGCCTTTGAGGACTGGTTTCCCCCACTCCCCTGCCCTCCCTGCCTATCAGTAAAATGATTTCAGTGACATGGTCTCATGTCAGGAAATGTTTCAAGAGTCTTAGGAAAACTATAAATAAATCTCATGTCACTGTTACCTCCAGGAACAAGTACATCTGCAGGCCCTAGGTAATTAGGATGTCCACCTCCGTTCATTAGAAGCCATCTGCATTCAAAGGGGTGCAGGCTGGTGACTTGAATTTCTTTCTTTCTGGGCTTCAGACTGTCCTGTCTGAATGCAGAAGAGGAAAAAGTCTCAGTGAATGTGACTTGTGGGGGAGATTGTCTTGTGAACAGTGTCATCGCAAGACTGAAAGGGGGACATCCAGAGGTTGGTCGTCTTGTCCACTCCCAGCCTCTGTGTAGTTAGGACCTGAAGCAGTGAGAACAGAGCCTTTGTTAAAGAGGCATGCTTTAGAATTTCCCCTGAGTCATACTTAAGTTAACTAAGCTAGACTGAAAGAAAATTTTTTTTGAGTAATGAAAAACGTGGTTTTTTTTGTTTTTGTTTTTGTTTTTTTTTCTCATGGCAGCTCTATTTTTGTTTGTAACTTGGGTAATTGAAAAAAAATTCTCAGTAGCTAGAAGTTTGTTTGCCATGTATGTATTTGAACTCGAGAGGAAGGATGATGGTACTGACATTTGGTATGAAATACACTTTTTAAAAAAATATGGATTATACTTCTTGAGGTCAGGTAATTTGGTTAAATATTTCGTCCTTGGGAGAATATTATTTCAGTCTGTATTCTTTTGTTTCTGACAATGGCTCTTTTTGTAAAAAGGAAAACAAAAGGAAGAAACCAAAGCACTGAACACATTAAATAAAATTAAATAAAACTTAGAAAAAATTGCCATTTGTGTGTGTGTGTGTGTGTGTGTGTGTTTTACTGCATTGACTGATGGCCTGACTCAACCTATTTGTAAATCCTTGAGCTAAAGTAATCAGAAGAGTGTCCTTTAGGTAAAAGTCTTATTTAATTCTGAGGTAGTTTAATTATCTGTCTCCTCTCCGTCCTTTGAATAAAACATCACCCTTTGCCATAGCTCCCCCATTTGTCAAAAGTTTACAAGTAAATAATAAAATAAATTAAATGTGTGGCTTTGGGGTGCCTGGGTGGCTCAGTCATTGGGCATCTGCTTTTGGCTCAAGTCATGATCCCAGGGTCCTGGGCTCCAGGCTCCCATCCTGCTCCTTGCTCAGGGGTGGGGGTGGGGGGGTGCTGCTTCTCCCTCTCCCACTCCCCCTGCTTGTGTTCCCTCTCTCACTGTCTCTCTCTGTCAAGTAGATGAATAAAATATTTAAACAACAATAACAACAACAGCAACAAACACGTATGGCCTAAAAATTCTGTTTAGCAAGTAAGGGAGAGTGCACTGTGGTTTGTACTTAGCTAAAGCAAGCACATAGAATGTACGCAGGTGCCTCGTGCTACAAAGCCTGCCTGTGGCCATGTGGTCAGACCCCGTGAACTGTCCACCAATTGGCTAGCCAGGGGAGTGCTCTCAGCTGCAGAGACATCCCCCAGCCCCCCACACCCCGCCCCCACCCCCCACCCTGGGCATTTGGCTACCTCCAGGAAAAAGCTGACTTCCAAACAATTTCCCGGTGAGCCAGCTGGGGAAGGAGGGGATTTCCTTCATTGGACACTGCGCACTTCCATTCAAAACAGACGAAGCCAGCGAGTCTTCAAAATTTGAGGGAAAAGGGCAAGGGAGAGGTGGCGAGGCGGCCCGGCTGGGGTCTGCAAATTGGTCGAAAGTATTTTCGAGGTACTTGTCTGGCTTGTCGTTCTTTTGATGGCTCTTGGAAATCTCAAACAGTGGTAATAACTGGCTGTTGGAATTTAGACTCCAGAACACAGGTCTTCTTCCTCCCTTTTGCTATGGAGTTTCCTGATGAGATTCTCTTGCTGTTCTGGCCACACTGGTCTAGGCTTTGATTTCTGCGAAGTTGTAGAAACTTGCCTATCATCAGGATGGAAGATACCACCTAGAGAAAATTAGGTAGAGACCTTTTTTTTTTTTTAAATAAATAGTTTAACTGAAAAAAATTTTTTTTAAATATTTTATTTATTTGACAGAGAGAGATCACAAGCAGGCAGAGAGGCAGGCAGAGAGAGAGGAGGAAGCAGGCTCCCTGCTGAGCAGAGAGCCCAATGCCGGGCTTGAGCCCAGGACCCCGAGATCATGACCTGAGCCGAAGGCAGCGGCTTAACCCACTGAGCCACCCAGGCACCCCAAGTTTAACTGAAATTTTACTGAATTTTCTTTATTTTATCTTTGGCTTACAAGGCAAATATGATTTCTTCTTTGCTGTACTGACCAATCGGCCCGTCGTTGTGTGAGCCTTTTTATCTGTTTCTTGCTACTCTCTTGTGAGCCCTTCTGTTTCCATCTTTGCCTTTTTTAAAAACAGTGAGGGAGTGAGGTATGTTGGAGAGTCCCTCCTCCATGACTAATCAGACAAATAAAAATGTCTGATTTTTTAATTCAAGCATTTGAATTAAATATTTCCAGATGAAAAATAATATATATAACTACATGAAATTGAATTGCAAACATCTAATGAAATGTGAGTGCATTCTGATTCTGCCATTTTCATTTTGTATTTTTTTTCTTTCTTTTTTTTTTTTAGAAGATTTTATATATTTATTTATTTGAGAGACAGAGTGAGCAAGAAAGAGCAGAGCACAAGCGGGGGGTAGAGTAGAGGGAGAGGGAGAAGCGGACTCCCCACTGCGCAGGGAGACTGATGTGGGACTCATTGCAGAACCCTGAGATCATGACCTGAGCAGAAGTCAGACACTTAACCAACTGAGCCACTCAGGCGCCCCTCATTTTGTATTTCTTTCTTCTTCCTTTTTTTTTTTTTTTTCTTTTTAAAGATTTTACTTATTTATTTGACAGAGAGAAATCACAAGTAGATGGAGAGGCAGGCAGAGAGAGAGAGAGGGAAGCAGGCTCCCTGCTGAGCAGAGAGCCCGACGCGGGACTCGATCCCAGGACCCGAGCTGAAGGCAGCGGCTTAACCCACTGAGCCACCCAGGTGCCCCATCATTTTGTATTTCTTAATCCATCCCCTTCTTGCCACCATGTTTATAAGATTTTTTTAGGCTTTTGGAGATCTTGCTGGCCTTGGTACTATTTCTGTGGTACTCATGGATTAGGATTAGGTTATTTCATTATAAAACCCTTCCGTGGCTCTCCATTGATCTCAGGATGAACTTCAGTGTTCTTAACCTGGAACCCCACGACCTGGCCTCTTTCTGTTTGCTGCCTAACAAAGATGCCACAGTGTAGTGGCTTAAAAAAACCAACAAAACAAAACAAACTAACTAACAAAAAACCAAAAAACCACCAATAATCTGTCCTTTCCTCTTTTTAAAAAAAATATTTTATTTATTTACTTGACAGAGAGAGCCCAAGGAGGGAGAAACAGGTTCCCCTGCTCAGCAGGAAGCCTGCGTGGGGCTCAATCCCAGGACCCTGGAATCATGACCTGAGCTGAAGGCAGATACTTAATGGACTGAGCCACCAACGCACACCTACTCTGTCATTTCTCATGATGTTTTGGGTTAGCCAGATAATTCTTGGGCTGGTTTCACATGGGCTCCCTCATCTGTTGTGTCCAGCAGGGAGGGTGATGGGGTTAGAAGGTCCAAGGTGGTCTCCCTTATGCGTCTGGTCTTTGGCTCTGGCTGCCCTCTGGGGCATGTTAGTTTTCTTCCACAGGTGCTCTTGTCCTCCATTAGGCTAGATTGCCTTCCATATCTGGCGGTTTTAGGATGGCATTTCGAAAGAGCAAAGGTGGGCGGCAAGGTCACTTGATGCCCAAGATTTAGAGGTCATTATCATCATCTTTAATTGGTCTGAAATCAAGTTCCAGCCAACCAGAGTTCAAGGGGTGAGGAAACAGACTCCACCCCTCGCTGGGATTTGCTGCAGGGAATTCACTCAGCCAAAACCTTCTTCTCTCCCATTTCCACATTCTAGTCCCTACACTTCTTTCAGTTCCTTAAACCCATCTTGTCTTCCAGCGTTAGGCCTGAATACATGTATATGTCTCTACCTAGAATATTCGTTCTTGCCTATTTTTTTTTCCAGCTAACTCCTACACATTCTCCAGATTTTAGCTTCATTGTCATTTAATCAGGGTGTCTTTCTTTGCCCATATCCTAGATTTAGGGAAATATCATTTCTCCTCTGTGATTCTAATAGTTCCCTTTGCTTTCCTTGTTATAGTAGCACTTATCATTTCTTTATGAGAATTTAAAAAACATTTTTTTCCCTTTTCCTGATAAACTGAAACACTGTAGGCGGCAGGACTGGTAGCTGTCTTGTTCTCACCATGTGTCTAGTACCCAGCACAGTGACTAGCTTATAATAGCTGGTGTTACATAAATACTTGTAGAATGCAGATCAAATTGGTGCAGATTCCTTATTGGTATTTGCTTATATGATAATTTTGATGTTCCCCTTTGGGATACCCCTGACTTCCTTTTTAAAAAAAAATATTTTCTCTCAGCCTAGCAATCTAGCAACAAGAAAGGAGCCTAGGGGGTGTCTGTGTGGCTCAGTGGGTTATGTGTCTGCTTGGGCTCAGGTCATGATCTCGGGGTCCTGGGATGGAACCCTGCAATGGGCTCCCTGCTCTGCAGGAAGCCTGCTTCTCCCTCTCTCTCTGTCCTCCCCCTGTCAAATAAATAAATAAAATCTTGAAAAAAAAATTTAGCCCACAAGAAGATGGACCTGATTTTATATAATTAGGTTGCAATCCTTTTTTTTTAAAGATTTTCTTTATTTGAGAGAGAGAAAGGAGAGCTGTAGCACAGGAACAGGGGGAGAAGCAGAGGAAACGGGACAGGTAGACTCTGCTTTGAGTGCAAGGGGTGGTGGTGGGGGACTGGGGTGGGGGAGGGCTGGGGGGCTCAATCCCATGACACTGAGATCATAACCTGACACTGAGATCACCACCCAAGCCGAAATTAAGAATCAGAGGCTCAACCCTGAAAGAGGTTGCAAGAGGTTCATATACTTACTGATCCTTTAGACCCGATAAATCACTTGCTTTACATCACCTGAACATTTGGAAGAAGTCCTACCTGTACTCTATAAAAATAAATGGTTAAAGATGCCAACTTAAGGGTGCCTGGGAGGCACAGTTGGTTAAGTGGCTGACTTTTGATTTTGGCTCAGGTCATGAACTCTGGGCTGTGAGATCAAACCCTGATTTGGGCTCCATGCTGGTTATAGCACCTACTTAAGATTCTCTCTCCCCCTCGGCTCCCTCATCCCTTGCTTCTGAGCACATGTGTGCTCTTGCTCTCTCTCTCTCTCAAAACAAAACAAAACGAACAAAACAACAAAACAAAAAAACCAAAACTAACTTAAGCTAAGCCATTATTTGTAAAAAGTGGAGAGAGACCTTTCCTTAATCCATCCACACCATTGCTTCTTCCTTTTCCGAAGCTGTATTGCATTTAGAATCAGGTGGTCACCCTCATTGCTTTCTAATTATTCCACGTGCATTCCACGTGCAAGTCCAAGCTTCTTGCCTAGACTCAACTCTGCGAAGGAACAGTGGCATGTTTTATACCCCACTGATTTTCTTCACTATCATAAATAGCTAATAAACACGACTCTTCCAAGACGTCTTTCTCCTTTCTTCCTTTTTTCCAAGCACTATATTTGATATTAAGAGTTTCAATGCATATATATTCTGATATAACCTATTATGGTAGCTCCCCCTCAAGATGCACTCCCTACCTCAACAATTCTTACCTCCTTTTATTTATGCCCTCGTAATAGTGCTCTCTCACACCAAGTAGGACTGACATTTGAGCCAGTAGGATTTTGTAGAAGTGACAGTGTGTCACTTCCAAAGGTAGGTCTTTGTTGTTTTTTGTTTTTAATTTTATTTATTTGACAGACAGAGATCACAAGCAGGCAGAGAGGCAGGCAGAGAAAGAGGAGGCAGGCTCCCCGCTGAGCAGAGAGCCTGATACGGGGCTCTATCCCAGGACCCAGAGATCATGACCTCAGCAGAAGGCAGAGGCTTGAACCCACTGAGCCACCCAGGCGCCCCCAAAGGTAGGTCTTAAATGACAGACGGGTTTCCGCTTTGCCCTTTATTTATTTCTTTTTGGTGGGGCTTGAACTCACAACCCTCAAGTCAAGACCTAGGCTGAAATCAAGAGCTGGCCGCTTAATGGACTGAGCCACCCAGGTGCCCCCACTTTGCCTTTTTTGATTACTTTCTCTGGGGGAAGCGGGCTGCTGTATTAGGATATGCAGGCAGCCTTCTGGAATGGGCCCCATGGTGGGGAACTTAGGTCTCTTGCCAACAGCCATATGAGGAAGCATCTTAGAAGCAGAGCCTCCAGACTTGATCAAGCCTGTAGCCCCAGCCAGCGTCTTGACGGCAACCACTTGAGAGACCCTCAGCCAGAACCACCCCACTAGACTGCTTCCAAATTCCTGACCCACAGAAACCCTGTGAGATGATAAATGCTTATTATTGTTCGAGGCTTTGACACTTGGGAGTTACTTGTTACACAGAAGTAGAGAAGTTACATATCAACCATTTTTGCATTCTCTCTGGACTCCAGGAAACTGAGTGTGGTGTTTGTAACTGCACTGAGTTTAGCTGTGGACGACACACTTACAGCCATTCTTACTTACACAGTATAACTAGTACTGAGTGACACGTACATTCAGCCTTTTGGGGGTGCCCAGTGTTCAGTGGAATATTTGGTTAGGTGCTACTTAGAGGCACGTGTGATTTTATCATCTTTCATAGCATCCATACCTCAGAATATTAAAATGCTGAAAGACAGAAATGTTAGCGACAGGATGACCAGTACATAGAATCATATGGCTCTGTGTTTTACCTAAACTTAATCATGGATCAGGTTACTTGGTTGCAAGTAACAGGTAGCACAGCAGGAAGGGGAATTTATTCTATGGAAAAACGAATGTCTCCCGAAACCCCAGGGCAGGATGGGAATAGGGCCTCCGGAAGGGTCTGGAACTGGGGTAGAAAGTTTCGAGGACTGGTACTGTATCTCTTCTTTGCCTTGAATGGCTTTCTCTGCAGATAAGTCTTTTTTCTTTTTTTTTTTTTTTTTTAATTTTTAAATTTTTAAAATTAACATGTAATGTATTATTAGCCCCAGGGGTACAGGTCTGTGAATCACCAGGTTTACACACTTCACAGCACTCACCATAGCACATACCCTCCCCAATGTCCATAACCCCACCCCCCTTTCCCTACACCCCTCCCCCTGGCCACCCTCAGTTTGTTTTGTGAGATTCAGAGTCTCTTATGGTTTGTCTCCCTCCCGATCCTATCTTGTTAAATGCAGATAGACCTTTTCTGATTTCTCCATTGACATGGCAGTACTCGGGAGCCCTACAGCTCTCCAAGTGACCAGTGGGCAGTTTCAGTCACACAGCCTCTTTGTTGGCGCTCCCCCCAAAGACAGAATTTGATTGGTAGAGCCTCACTCAGATGTCCATCCCTGAGCCAATCAGCTGTCACTGGCAGGGAAGGACTACAGGGATGCCAGAAGCACACTCCTCTCTAGATGGTGCATGTCTGCGGAGGGTACTATGCGGAAAAGGAAAGATTAGGTTCTGAAAAAGGAGCCTGTGCAACAGATACTTTCAAGGCCTGTGCTATCATAGGAGAGAAGCCATTTTAGAGAACATAATGTATTATCTTAGCTTTATGAGGCAGCAAATCCTGAACCTCTTATTCTACAAAGCAGCCGTTGATAATAAAACTATGAATGTGATTTTCCTCCTCTCCCTTATTCCCACTTAGATCCTGGTTTATAAATTTTAGTATCAAGAGCTTTAGTATTTTAGAGTAAAGTAGTACCTTATTCTACACCCTAAATGGCAAACTCAGACATTATATTGGTAATGGACTGTCAGACAGCAAGAATATCCTGCCCCTCGAGGTCTTGCTAGCTGGACTGAGAATCAGATTGACAGGAGACAGATTAACAGGAGAAAATCAAATTTAATAGTGTGTGTCCGTACGGGGAATCCACCCAGACACAGAAACTCTAAAGACAGTCAGGCATAATGAGGTATAAATGTCATTCTGACCTAAGGGGAAGGGGTTAGGGGTCTAGTAGGGGACTTCAAAGGGAAGGAATGCAATTCACAGGAAATGAAAAAGAGTCAGTGTTTGGTAAACAGATGTTTGTGGGCCACTCAGAAACACTGGGACATGGAGGACTTTGATCAAACTGGCCTTGCTTGCTTCCTCTTTGTCTACTGTCCCTAGTTCTTAGTAAGATGCAATTATCTATGGTGATAGCTCTCTTCCTGGAGCACATTATCTAAATTCTTTTTAGGCAGTTGAGGGAGGAGGTAAAGAGTTTTTCCTGAGTCAGCTGGGGTTCAATTTTTTTAATTCAATCTTTATGCCAAGGTGACCCATCTTGGGGCAGTCTGTCCTTGGCGCCTAGAGTACTTTTATGACATCTATAAAGAAAGTCGTTGTTCATGGCTATCCCAAATCACCTGTAAATCACCTGTAAATATGCATTTGAAAGGCTAGAGAAAGTAAGAAGAAATGTCCATCTTCTGGTCAGTGTAAACTAAAGCATTGTCTTGGAATTTGGGCTGAATATAAGTGGCAATTCTGATGTCTTTGCTTGCCACATACAACTTAGTGTCAGGAAGTCTGAAATACTTCCTCCATGAACAATATAATGAATAGGAATAGAGTGTAATCCACAGGTATCTAACAAGGGGTTTGAGTTTCTTTTACCCTACAGATATAAATGTAGTGATCCGAAGGGGCACGTGCACTTGAGTGTTTACCACAGCAATGTCCACAGTAGCCAAACTACGGAAAGAGCCTAGATGTCCATCAACAGATGAATGGATAAAGAAGTTGTGGTATATATACACAATGAAATACTATGCAGCCATCAAAACCCCGAAATCTCACCATTTGCAATGATGTGGATGGAACTAGAGGGTATTATGCTAAGTGAATAAGTCAGTGAGAGAAAGACAAGTATCTTTCTTTTTTTTTTTTTTTTTAAAGATTTTATTTATTTATTTGACAGGCAGAGATCACAAGTAGGCAGAGAGGCAGGTAGAGAGAGAGAGGAGGAAGCAGGCTCCCTGCTGAGCAGAGAGCCCGATGCGGGACCCGATCCCAGGACCCTGAGATCATGACCTGAGCTGAAGGCAGCGGCTTAACCCACTGAGCCACCCAGGCGCCCCACAAGTATCTTTCTGATGTGAGGAATTTGAGAGGCAGGGCCGGGGGGAGGGTCGTGGGGGAAGGGAGGGAAAAATAAAACAAGATGGGACCAGGGAGGGAGACAAGCCATAAGAGACTCTCTTCATCTCAGGAAACAAACTGAGGGTTGCTCTGGGTTGGGGGGGTGGTGCCTGGGGAGGGATAGTTTGGCTGGGTTATGAACATTGGGGTAGGTATGTGCTATGGTGAGTGCTGTGAATTGTGTAAGACTGAAACAAATAATACATTATATGTTAATAAAAATTAAAAACCAAAAAAAAAAAAAAAGGGAAGAGAAAATTAGCAAAAAAAAAAGAGTACCAATCAGATTAAAAGTTGGAGGCATTCTTAGCTGAAAAAAGTAGTTAGAGAGATCTTTTGAAATATTTAGAATGGTTTGTGTCAACAAAAAGATAATTTAATGAGGTTTTCTTCTATTCCCAAATGCTTGGCTTCTCAATCTCTTGATTTATCTCTCGTTTATTTTCTGGAATATTTGGCCTCTTCAAGTTTTAATGAAATATTTTTATATGTGGTGGTATTCCAATGAAAATGTGTTTTATTTTTTTAAATACTTTAACGATTTATTATTTATTTGATAGAGAGCATGAGAGCAGGGGAGGGTCAGAGGGATAAGCAGACACCCCACTGAGCATAGAGCCCAGCGTGGACTCAGTCCTGGGACTCCAGGATCATAACCTGAACTGAAGGCATTTTCTTAACCAACTGAACCACCCAGGTGCCTGAAAATGTGTTTTAAAATACAACTTAATTACTTTCCTAAGATTTTTCTATGAGAGTACATATAGTACAATGAAAAATCAATTGTAAGAAAATGTAAGTGGGGAATTGGGTTCAAATCTACATGTAATAGCAGATTTTTATATGTCCTGGGGAAAAAATGCATCACCTGTTTTTTACCCTGTAATATAACTTGAAGTCAAAGAGAACACAAGAATATGAGTGGTCTTTTTGATAAATACTCTGAGTCCATGTGATTCAGAGATGGTAACAGAGAAGACCAAAATACAGTTGGGAAAACCCGATATCTGTTATAGATAAGAATAAGAATGGTCTAGAACCTTAGGATTTCTGACCCAGCCCTCCTCCCATTTTATAGCCTTTTGGTGCATCTAGCTTCTTACCCTGAGCTTCTACCTTTGGGACGATTTGCTCTGAGGCTTCCTGGTTTGTGGTTTGTGGTATCTTGTTTGTGATGATTTGTCTTAGTTTTTTACCTTTGTATTTGTAGCATGAAAAGGTATCCATTATTGAGGTAGAATGATCCAGTATCCTATGTGGATTACATTGAATTATTGATATACATATTATATTTCCATCCATGTTCTCTGTATTGTGGCTGAGTTTTTGTTAGTTTGGGAGAGGATTGTGTATGAAATGGGTTGTTGGTTACATTGAGGAGAAAGATGAATGAAATAGAGAGAGGTTGGAGGGTGATGCCCCACTAACAGGTTCACTATCAGAGCCTTTTTTTCCACTGGCTACATTGAAAGGCATCCATGATAAACCCATGTCCCGCCCACCCATTATCTTGGTATCTTCAAAAACTCATGCCAATTCCATCATTAATTAAAGCTGTTTCAGTCATTTTCAAGATCCTTTTGAACAGACTGATTTCACTGTTTTGCCTGGAGGTAAAATGATAAGAACATGTGGCAAAGTGTGGTTTTTCTTATGGGATAGCTCCCATTGTTGCATTTTTATTTGGAAGGTAGGTTTTAGAAGGAGTATCTACCCCTGTCATACTTAAAAGAAGGCTTTGACCCATTTTCCCTAGTGATCAGAACCATGGAAATTAGGTCTCATGTACTTTAACATGTGTTCTAGAATTCAAGAGTCACGAGGGTTGAGGGAAGCTGTGGAAGAGCCACCATATGCAACAGGTGTGCTACAGTGGCCATCTGGGAGAGGGGAGATGTGGGATTCCTGCTCTCAGAGTCCAGTGGGAAAAAAGTGCATTGGTTACGTGTCACAGACTCCTAACTGTTGATGTTGTCCAGTTTCTGTTTACACATGCTGTGGTTCCAAAGTGAAGAACCCTCTCACCTCCAAGTTTGTCCTCACATGCTGTTGCTCTTAATTCTGTTCTGAAGTGTAAGCCATGTTGTGCTGGGTAATGGTTAACCTGCTCTGGGCAGGGAACGTTAATTTGTAGTTTGCCAATTTCCATTGTGTAAATATTCCCACCAAGGCTGCTAAGAAGTGACTAATGTCCAGGCACTGAACACAGATTTGGGGGAAGCTGTACGCAGCTGTCCCTTTGGTGTTCGCACCAGGGGCTCCTGCCATCCCTGAGTTCCATACTCGTGACTGGGCATCTAACTACCATAAATGAGGATGGATAATGGGGCATTGAGATCAGCAGTTTTTTTTTTTAGTTTTTATTTTCTTTTCATTTATTTATTTATTTATTAAAGATTTTGTTTATTTATTTGACAGAGAGAGATCACAAGTAGGCAGAGAGGCAGGCAGAGTGGGGGGGGGAAGCAGGCTCCCTGCTGAGCAGAGAGCCTGATGGGGGGCTCGATCCCAGAGCCCTCGGATCATGATCTGAGCTGAAGGCAGAGGCTTAACCCACTGAGCCACCCAGGCGCCCTGAGATCAGCAATTTTAAAGGCTCTTTTTTGCACCTTATCTTCCTTCAGTGCTACAGTAATCCTGGGAAATAAGTGCTGTTACCGCCCTATTGTAATATCATCTCTAGTCTCCGATGACTGGGTTCTTAGTCCCTTTGAAAACTGAGGTCATCCAAATGCTCACGGTGTAGCTGCTTATCTGTGGCAGGTCTGAGATTCAAACCTGTGTCTTTCTTTCCAGAATCTGCACTTTTAATCGCCGTGAGTTCTGCATAATCATTCGAATGTTTAAAAAAGTGCATTGCATTTCATCGAAGCATTCTCTGTCCCGGCTGTAAGCATCCACAATTCTTAAAAAAGTATTCAGTAATTCATTCAGGTTACTGAGCATCTCTGTGGGGTCCAGCACCGTTCTGTGCAGTCAGTGATCAAAACAGTAAAATATCTTTGTTCCTGTGGAGAGAGAGAGAGAGACAATGAAAATTCATGTAAAAGCAATGATCGTTGTATGTAAGGAGGTGCAAACGGTATGGGAAAAAAGAACAGAGCAGGGGGTGTTATGTACACTGGAGGGACTTGGTGGCGGTTTTAAATAGGATGTTAATATTCCACCAGTGGCTTAATTTTCGGACCTTTCACCACTGCCGATGGCCTGTTGGGGAAAGGACATGCTGGGTTCTGTAGTGTTTCCTGAGCACCGGGTATGGTCTCGCTGGTTCACAGTGCAGATACGGCTCCCTTTCTTCCCTTGATCTGGTCCCTAACAAGTCACAGTGGCAGCCTACGGCCCTTCCCTCTTCCTGGACCCATGTCACATTCTTGGCTGGGGTTGTTTCTGTGGTCATGCCTAAACCACAAGTCCTTTCTGCAGGAACACCTGCTGGGTAGGCCGGGTTTCCCTCAGCATATCGTTTTACCATTGATTGATTGAATCTAGAAGCAGTACTTTACATTTATCTTTGTGGTTTCTCATTATGTAGAAAACTTGCAGAGGCTACTTGATTTATTAGCATATAAATCTGTATTTTTGACATCTCTAGTTCTAAATGCTCTTTGTTTTGTTTTTTTTTTTAAAGATTTTATTTATTTATTTGACAGAGAGAAATCACAAGTAGGCAGAGAGCCAGGCAGAGAGAGAGAGAGAGGAGGAAGCAGGCTCCCTGCCGAGCAGAGAGCCCGATGCGGGACTCGATCCCAGGACCCTGAGATCATGACCTGAGCCGAAGGCAGCGGCTTAACCCACTGAGCCACCCAGGCGCCCTCTAAATGCTCTTTGAAGTGTTCCACCCCACCCCCCCCCCAAAGTGTGGGACCACCCTTGCTGCATGAGGAGATCGGCGCTAACTGGCCATGAATATGAAGGGAAGGTGGTCACTCCCCCCTTACAATTCATTCTCCATGGGTGTGATTCTGTTTTGTGCCAGTGAGTCTTCACTGCCTTTTATCATTGCTGATCTACCTTTTCAGAAAAGGGAGAGAGAACTTAAATCTTGGACCCCTTTGCTCATGACAGCTGGCTTGATCTGTAGAGCATAAGACTCTTGATCTTGGGGTTGTGAGTTCAAGCCCCATCTTGGGCATAACTTACTTAAAAAAAAAAAATGTACTGGGTGCCTGAAGAAAATGTGACCCAGGTTGTGAGTTTGAGCCCCATGTTGGGTATAGTGATACTTAAATATATAATCTCTTTTTAAAAATAGTATTTCCCCCAAAAGATAATTGTGTTAATACATGAAGGGTAGTTACAACTATTTAGGTGTGAGCTATGCTTGTTTCTTTAAGACATCAGGCTCTTCGCCACTATTAGTCTAACCAATATCTTCTGGTTATTAAAGAGGTGTTACTTAATGTTCTAGGTTAGGTACCTAGAAAAAGAAAGAAGCTGTGTTGTAATTTTATGAACAAATTTCCCACTGTTCTTCTTCCAGCTCTGCTTGGGGCATTATGTTTTCACTGGCCTGGGTTGTCTATAATTATCCTTGTGGGGTCAAGGTGGGCTTCTTTACACAGAGTCCGGGCAAGGTGCCCTTTATTGTCATTTCACTTGACCTTTCAGCCCATTTCTTATGTATAAATAACACATAAAAACACCACCTGGACTGAGGCCTTTTATTACTTTGGAATCAAATTCCAAAGGAAGTATCAAGGACAATTCGCCAGTTAAGGAACCGGAAATGTAAAGGTGGCTTTCATATAGGTCTGCCTTTTCTTCTTCTGCTGTCTCATCGTTAAAATATAAATAAAGTCTCCTTCTGGATTCCTGGATGAGCCATGGAAATCAACAAGACAGAGACACACGGCTCAGAGCACCATATCCCGTGGCGAGCTCTGTAGGACTGGAGCTCCCCTAGTGATAGGAAATGTTTTACTGGGAGATAAAAGGATCCAGTGGCCAGATAAATTTGGGAAAGACTGGAATACATAAAACTCGACAGATTATAATCTATCTGTGTGTCTTCTCAGTGGGTTTTATGTATGGAAATCTATTATGATGCTTCAGAAATGAAAATAATTGTAGCAGTTAGAGTTTATGTAGCACTTACTATGTGCCTGGCATGGGTCTGAGCGCTTTACATGTATTAGCTTGTAAATCCTCAGGAAGGTCCCCGTGTCTATTCATTCTTATTTGATAGATGGGGAAATTGAAGCTTGATGTGTCATTTGTGGAGTTTCATAAGCTCATCTGACTGGAGGCAGGTTTGGAGATGTGCCTTTGCATGTTTGGAGCAGTGGGAACCTGTCCAGGCACACTGAGCAAACTGACTCACAGGTAGATAATCGTGGAGGTAGGATGGCCTCGCTCTGGTTGCTGCTCTGGTAGCGATGGCTTCTCTGAGCATCCCCATGGTATATAGATTTGTCTCCCATGCTCTTCTTACTTGGTTTGATACTAGAGATTCTGGAAGTGGGACTCATAGAGGTTGAAGTGGGAGGGTTAGTTTTCCAGCGTCACAGCCTCGTGCATGGGGAGGACAGATCCCCTTTTAAACAGACCCTTCTTCATTTGAGCATTTTACTAGGTCTCGTGAAGGCAAGAACTTGGTATGTGGAAAGGGAAGAAGAGTTTATTTATTTATTTATTTATTTATTTATTTATTTAGGGAAGATGAGTTTAAATAAGGCTTGGGATCCCACGTTAGCCAAGAGCAGCTGATTAATAAACCAGTGAAATCCTCTCGAAGTTAAAAGAATGTAAAAAGCTACATTTTTCATCAAGGTTTTAAATGCACATCAATTGGGAAAGAGCCAAAATGGCATTTTTACAGATGGTCTTAGCTTCAATTATTTATATATTTCTTTGAATTATTTCAGTATTACACAAGTGATGAAATCCTGTTGGGTAAATTACTGCCTCTGCTCCCTGGAACAGCTGATTCTAATACTTTAAAAACTCTACAATTATTCCCATTACTCTTAATATAAAATACAAATTCATTAATACTGCTTGTAAGATCTGGCCCTTGTCCTTTACAGCTTCAGGGCCAGTGCTAGTTCAAATTACTTTTTTGTGCTAGTAAGATAATTACACTCTTCTGGGTAGGCTATACATATGGAGAGGACTGTATTTTAGCCCCTACATGTTCCTTGGCCACGTGTCCTTGTGCAGTGCACAGTCTGTAGAGCTGCACATGACTGACCAACCTGTAACATCCTTCATGTCTTCTTGGTAATAATTCTCATCACACTTAAAATGATTTGTTGAGTGTCTCCCATTCTTGCTAAGGGAGAAACTCCCTAAGGGATGGGCCTGTATTTATCATATTTATTGTAGTATCTCTAAGGATGAGCAAAATGCCAGGTACCTAGTAGACTATGATGTTTGTTGTTTATGATTATTGAATGCAGGCTTGGCAATTGGCACACATAGGTGGGTGGATGACTACAAATGGAAGGATAAAGCAAGCTTAGAGCTCACGTGGAAGAATTAGAAATCTTTTGCCTAAGGCCCATGAATCTGGGATCTCAGAATCAAACTTACAGGTTGGTATGGAAAAATCAAGTTTTATCTAAGCACTTCTCAGACTTTAGGGAAGCTGTATTTTGTAAATCTCTTCTGTTGTGAATCTCTTGTGTTCGGATAACCAGATGTTCCTGCTATCAAGAAAAAATGTTTTCCCATTATGTGCAATGCTATCAGAGCTCATCGTAGACATAGCTGCAAGCTGGGACTTCCAGTGACTTTTGGGAGGGGCCAGGAACACACCAGTGGTTGTTATACGATATTAACCTGGTGGTCCTCCGACATGCTGGTTCCTATTATTGTCTCTCTGTTCACAGATTTTCTTTGGGATGGGATACTGCATGGAATCATTGCAAATTCTCTTCCCAGGTGTACTGGTTTCCAAGGGCTACCACAACAAAAGTACCATGAAGTGGGAGGCCTTAAACAAGAGAAATGTATTCTCTCATAGTTCCAAAAGCTAGAAGTCTAAGATCTGTCTGCAGAGCTCTGCTTCCTTTGAAGGCTCCGGGGAAGAACTCTTTCTTGTCTCTTTCGTGGTTGCTGGCATTTCCTGGCATTCCCTGGTTTGTAGCACCCCCTTCACATTCTGCTTACCTCTTCATGTGGCTCTCTTTGCTCTGTGTATCTGAGTGTCCTCTCTCTTGTTCAAGGGCACCAGTTATATTGGATTTACGGCCCACCCTATTCCAGTGTGACCTCATCTTTTTTTTTTTTTTTTAAATAAAGTCTTTTTTTTTTTTTTTAAGATTTTATCTATTTATTTGACACAGAGAGAAAGAGAGAGATCACAAGTAAGCAGAGAGGTAGGCAGAGGGAAAGGGGGAAGCAGGATCCCTGCGGAGCAGAGATCCCAGTGCGATGTGGGGCTTGATACCAGGACCCTGGGATCATGACCAGAGCTAAAGGCAGAGGCTTTAAGCCACTGAGCCACCCAGGCACCCCATGACCTCATCTTAATAACAAACTGAGTGTTGCTGGAGGGGAGGGAGGGGAAGAATGGGGTGGCTGGGGAATGGGCATTGGGGAGGGTATGTGCTGTGAATTGTGTAAGGCTGATCAATCACAGACCTGTACCCCTGGGGCAAATAATACATATTAATAAAAAATAACAATATTTGCAAAGATTCTGTCTCTAAATAAGGTCACCTGAGGTTCAGCTGGACGTGAATTTTGGGGGGCATGGGGGCACTCTTTAACCCATCATGAAACATGAGGGTTCAGCTCTTAGACTGCTAGTCTATGAGTTGGGTCTGTGCTCCACTGTACTTTGTGTGGCCTTGTGCATGTCATGTCATCTCTTCGAGTCTCATTTTCTGTAAAAGGGATCTAGTTATAGTACCTGTACTTTAGGAGTTTTTCAGGATTAAATGATATAATGCAGATAAACCATATAAAACATAGCCTGCACATGGTAAAAGCATTTAATGTACTCATTGTTATTTCTCTCCTTCATACCTAACCAGAACCTAAAATATTTCTGAATTTATTTTTACTGATATTTCAAATCATTTCTGATTTTCTTTAGTATGTATGTATGTAAATATGTATATATGTATATATGTATGGTGCTTCTCTTATTTTTATTACTAGTCTGCAGCCAATGATCAGTCATTTTGATTGATGACTTCTTTGGGTGGAATGATCACTCCTTGAGGAGAAATGGATTGCAAGAGAAGTAAGAGCGTCAGTATTGATGATTGCTCCAATATAGTGGTAAAGTTCTTAAGAAACAACCTAAGTCAGTATTGAAGCAGATTGAATTAGGAAAATTCTTTTCAAATCAGATTTTTTTTTTTTGATTACACATTAGCTTAAATATTACATGGTAGGGTTCTTCCAACTTGGCAAAACTATGTTAAATAATTTCCGTAGTGGGTTGAAATGGTAATAAAAGTCAAAATCACATGTTTGCATTTTCTATGCAATTATAATTTGAGCTGAACTTAGTTTGGCAGTGGAGTAGATTATAAGTGTAAAATTGCAACCTAGTTCCATTTTGTACTTAGCAAATGTAAATGTTGTAATATAAATTAAAACCCATGTATAAATAATCATGAGGGATAATTCAATTTAGTTAATTTTCATTTTCTTCTGAAATGTGAAATTGAATAAATGTTAAGAATCTTTTTGAGATAGGACAAAATAGGCTAAATTTAATTATACTGTAATTGTTTTAAAAAATATTTTTTAAGCCCTGGGAGAGAATGACGTTTATAAATATGGAATGCCTTGAGATGATTGATTCCAAGAGAGGAGAGTTGAGGTTTTACCTGATCTTTACCATGTATTGGAGCCTTAAAAAGACATGGCTCAGTATTAGAAATTCATATCGTGTTTGTATGTGACAGAATTTGATTGACGATCCCATATGTTTTGTTCCACACTGCTTAAAACTAAAAGGAAGGTAATTGTAAAGCCACTTGTTCTTGAATATCATTGTGTCTTTAATGCCAGTCACAGAAATCTTAGTGAAGGTGAAGACACAGCCTGGGGTATTTAGTTGAAATAAATTTAAAAAAGCAGAATACATGTAGAGACCAACTCTTTAAATGGGTGAAGGGCTAATAGATGGAAATGAAGTTCCCTTTGTTTTCTGTGGCCCAGAGAGATGTGCACAGGGCTATAAGAGCAACTGGTGACATGTGAAACTCCTAAAATAAGATATGACCACCTAGAAAGGTGTTTCATTCATTGACAGTTGTGCTGTCTCCAAGCTTAGGGTTGATCATGTCTAAGCAGAAGTTGTGGGTTGACTCATGGTGTATGAAAGGTTGGATCTTTGATCTTTCTTATTCTTGAGTTTCCAGGAACCCTAAGTTGATGACCAATGGGTTATGCCTGAGTGAAGTTAAAGGGGCCAAGTGATTGAAGGTCTGAGATATTTGGTTAAAAACAATGTTTTTATGTACAAAGGAGTAGCCGGGTATTAGGGGGAGGCCAAGAGTGTATATGAGGAAAATGGGCAGTACTCAGTCGTCATCATTAACAAATCTTCAGATGGAAGAAAATCACCTTTTTCTAGTTTGATATAATGAGAGAGGGTTGGGGGAATGAAGACAGAGAGAGGGAGATTGAGATGTGGGGAAAGAGAGAGAATATGAATGAGAATTTATCCCCCCCCCCCCCCCCACCCATGTCTTCTCTTGTGTAAGCATTCTGGGGCTTAAGAAATGGAAAATCAAGTTGTTTTTACATATATAATTTCAGAATGAGAAATCAGCATTTCATCTCCTGGATGGGAAGGAAAAAAAATCCCAAATTCAATGGAAAGAAGAAATTCATTCTTCTCTAAAGGAAAAGCTGACAAAATTCTGTTGAACAACGGTCATGAAAACTGATAGTCTTCTCAAATCAATGTTTACTGTATTACCTGATTTCCAGTGCAGTGTTCCCCAGTAGACGCGCTATTGTTGTCTGCCAGAATGATAAGGGACTCATATCTTAGAGGCTTTCAGCTAGTTTTCATTTTGTCTTGGTTGCTTGCTTTATTTATTTATTTATTTATTTATTTATTTATTTATTTTGGGGGGTGGGGTGGGGAATGAAGATTCCTAGCCTTTTTAAATAAAAATAGGTCTCTCTAGGATGCATTTGAACTCTTAAAGACTTTTTATAAGCATTCTCCTGATCTTGCATTTGTTTGTTAGTAGGACACTTGCAAAAGGAGAAGAATATTTTAAATATTCTGATTTTAAGCTAACATTAGTTTTTAACTGATGTGTTTAGCCACTAAGCAATGGGATGAAACAACTAATTTGTTACTAAAAGAGATCAGTTGAAGAATGTTGTGGAGCTAGATCTTTCTATTTCTTTCTTTCTTTTTTTTTTAAGATTTTATTTATTTATTTGACACAGAGAGAGAGATCACAAGCAGGCAGAGAGGCAGGCAGAGAGAGAGAGAGGGAAGCAGTCTCCCTGCTGAGCAGAAAGCCCGATGCGGGACTCCATCCTAGGACCATGGGATCTTGACCCAAGCCAAAGGCAGCAGTTTAACCCACTGAGCCACCCAGGCGCCCTCTTTCTTTCTTTCTTGATTTAGTTTATTTATTTGAGAGAGAGACAGACAAACAGAGGACAAGCAGCGGGGAGGAGACAGAAGGAGAGGGAGAAGTGGACTCCCGGCTGAGCAGAGAGTCCAGGATCATGACCTGAGCCAAAGAAAGACACTTCGCCTCTTAACTGACCTAACCACCCAGGGGTACCCGTGCCCCGCCCCCCACCACCCCCCACATCTTTTAAATTTAAATTCAGTTAGCCATCTTGGTTGGTGCTAAGTTTTTGCGATTATGAAGAAACTGTGTATAGGTTTTGTGTGGATATTATTTTTTGGCTTCTTTAGGTAAATACCAGGGAGTGTGATTTTATGGTAAGACTAATGTTTGATTTTGTAAGAAACTGCCAAATTGTCTTCAAAAGAGATTGTGCTGTCTTCTTTTCCCACCAGAATAAGCTCCTACTCTATCTCCATGCCAGCATTTAGTGCTGCCAGTGTTCTGGATTTTGACAATTCTTATAGCGACAGGGATATCTCAATGTTGTCTGTATTTGTTGCTTTTTAAAAAATTTATTTTAAATTAATTTTAAAAAGGGATATTATTGCAGAAATGTAGAGGGGAAAAAAAGCAAGACCTCTAGCTCCAGGTAACTCATCCTTAGAGTTAAGGATCTGATGTAGATATATTTCAGTTTATATCTTCCCCCCACCAAAAGAAAGAAAGAAAGAAGTTTAAGAGGTAAAAAAAAAAGGGGGGGGGGCACCTGAGTGGCTCAGTCAGTTAAGCATCTGACCCTTGATTTTGGTTCAGGTCCTGATGTCATGAGATTGAGCCCCACGTTGAGTTCTGTGCTGGGTGTGAAGCCGGCTTAGCATTCTCTCTCTCCCTCTCCCCTGCACATGCATGCTCTCTTTCTTGAAAAAAGAAATAAAAACAGATTAAACACTTTTGACGTTAGTAATTTCAAGTGTAAGGAAACACCTGGCAGTCCAGATAAATTTAAAAAGCCAAAGGTAAATTCTTACTACCATTAATATATTCATCAGGTGTACAATTTTCCGAAGGTCTACAATGAATAATATTTGGGCTGGTTTCCCCCATCTCCACCGTGGGCTTTCCTAGATGCAGGGACAGAGGGTGAATGTGCAAAATACGTGTATATATATGTGTGTGTATATATATATATATATATATATATGGCATATATATTCATATATATATATATGAATGACACGAATGGTAACATTAGACACAATTTTGCATCTAGCTTTTTTTTTTTCTACTGACAGTATACTTGGATTCAATATAAATCAAAGCATGATTTACTAAGCTTTGAGCCTCTTGCTTCAAGGTTACTTAATTATTTTTAGAATTAAGGAAACACAAATGGACTGGGACGTCCATAGGGAGGAAAGCCAGGAAGCAGAAAATACCATTAGTTACCTGATAGTCATCATTTTACCAAGCTCAGAGAAGGCAGTTTTCAGGAAAGCATATGGAATATGGCTCTTGATGGAGCTACGTGCCACTTGAAGGATACACGTGGATAACCCACAGGGATGATTCACCACCAGAGCAGCTGTAAACTTCTCATTTAATTAGGTAGGAAGCACCTGTGTGTTATTACTTCATCATTTTTTCCTCTTCCCAGTCCACTTTGTTCAGGGATTAAAAAAAAAGAAAAAAGAAAAACGACCCAACAAGTTGGAATTTAGATTTTTCTGTAGGGAGAGCATTCATTGCCTAAAAAAGGGCAAGTACAAAGATCATCTGCGGGAAGAGGAGGCAAGAATAGTAACATTAACATTAATAGTAACCTTAATGGTAACATTAACAGTAACATAATAGGAACATTAAGAGTGGATTATGGAGGGCCAATGACTAGGTGCATTGCAAGATGTTTGGATTTGCTCTTTTGAGGGTTTAAAAATATTTAACAGAACTAATGCTGAATGTGTACAAGCTGTTGTTCAAATGTGAATGATACCGGTTTGTTTGTTTGTTTGTTTATTTTCGGTCTCCTCTGGGCTCTGAGCATTTCCATGAGATGGCACCAGGATCTTTACATGGCTTCTGGAAGGTGGCTGAGATAGGTCACACAATTAGGAACATCTTCCAAGGCCTTATCAGTATCATTTACCCAACAGTTTGCCTGTGAGATTCACTCTCTCCTCACTTATGTTGTTCAAACACCACTTACGATAGTTACCAAAATATATGTGGTAATAAAAATTACCATGTTACTGAGTGCCCACCATATGCTGAGAATGTTACAAATGTATTCCTGTACAACCCCTACTACCCAAAGGGGTTGGTATTATCATCTTCATTTTATAGGTGGGGGAAACGGAGGACCAGAGAGGTAGCATACCTTGTCCAAGGTCACTCAGCAGGTTCCTTTACTGCAAGTCATTCGGCTCAGTTATAAAGTATTGAAAGCATATTCACATTTATCCATACACCTGTGAATATTCATCCACTGTAAGCAAATTTATTTGAAGCAGCTGGGGTGCCATTCTCCACTTGGTGATGTGTACGTTTTTATGTGCTCATCAGGCACATGTAGTAGACTGGGTTTGGATTCTCTTAAGGATGGCGGCTTTCCCAGAGGTCTTGAACTGGCACCCTGTGAGCTGAATTTGGACTGCACCTGTTTTGTTTAGGAGGGGGAGGGGAGGGGGGAAGTCAGCACGGTGGTTTAATTGAACAGAGGATGAGTGTCTTGATGTTTGGTCTGTTACTCGCAGACTGTCCCTTAGTCTCCATAACTCCCTAATTTCTGAGGCCTGCTTTACTCATTCAAGTTTTCTGCATGGTCCGTGATGGCATTTGAATTTATGCTTCCAGAAACCATTAAATCAGAAAGTATTCCAGTTAGGCTATGTTCTTTGGGGGCGTTCAGGTTAATTAACATTCACATCGATTTTTTTGCCCTGAAATAAACATTGCTGGTGTTTACGCTGCTCCGTATAAAACAGGGAGTTGACTTTATTACCAATTCATTTTTAACATTTTTCACAGAAGGGCTTTTGTTGGTAGAATTCCCTACCTCATTTATGTTTGCTGAATACATGTCTGCTGACTGGTGGATAGAGTCATATGATGTATCTTCTGAAGACTTTTCTTTGATTGAGTTTAATACTATACCCTGAGGTGATTTTTAATCATAAGTCGAAATCTGGGGCACCCGGCCGGCTCAGTTGATAGAGCGTGAGATTCAGGTTGTGATCTCCGGGTCCTGAGATGCCGCCCTGTGTTGAACTCTGGGTTCAGTGGGGACTCTGTCCCTCTCCCTCTGTCCCCACCCCGTACCACTGGCTCTTGCTAGCTTTCATATAAATAAATAAATAAATAAAATCTTAAAAAAAAAAAAAAAACAATAGTTAGGTGAAATCTATTGAAGAAAAAAAAATGAAAGCGAGTTAGTTGTTCATCAGCGTTAGTAGAAAAAAGAGACTCCAGTGATTGGTTTTTTCTCTTTCTCCCCTCCATCCTACTGTCTTTCCTACGTGACTCTCCAGCTTTAGACAAATGACCTTCTGGGCCCAGGTGAGTATCTTCTAGATTATCCAGAATACTTAAAAAAAGAAAAAAAAAAGAGATAATATTCAAGAGATTTAGGACTCCTTGACGAGAACCAGAGAAACCTGGGGCACTTGGGTCAATGGTAGAATTTCTGCACACAATTATTTGTGTACATTGCTTTCTCAAAATGCAGTATGCTCTGAAGGAATTCCTATGACATGTATGTCTCTCTCTCTCTCTCTTTTTTTTAGATTTATTTGTTTATTTGAGAGAGAGAGAATAGGGGGAGGGCCAGATAGAATTTCAAGCAGACTTCCTGTTAAGTGCACAGCCCCTTTTGGGGCTCAACCCACAACCCATGAGATCATGCCTTGAACTGAAACCAAGAGTCGGCTGCTTAACTGACTGAACCATCCAGGTGCCTCTCTATTTCTGTCATTAAGTGTCTTATGTCATATTTTCAGTGTGTTTCCCATGGAACACTTGCCTATAGGATGTTCTTACAAATAAGCTTGGGAAATGCCTTGTATCCTAAGTCCTGTGTAGGCATCTGAACTACTACACAACTTGTTAAAGGGTCTGAGCAATACGGCATTTAAGGAACCTGTTTTGTTTTACCTAACACAGCATCTCCCAAACTTAGTTGACCACAGGAACCCCTCTAGAACCTGTCGTTTTTTTGTATCTTCCAAAATCCTTTAGCTATCTACAGAATATACTCTGAGGTTGCCACTCTGTAGAAATTATATAAAAACATGGAATTATTTGTGAAGGGGTGGGACGTAATGCCGATTCGACGAAATGGCTTTATTTTGTGAAATGCAGGTTATGAAATAGGAAACAATGAAAAATTGAATTTCAGGGGTTGATATTATTTAAAATGATCAGAATAAATGAAAGTTGATTCATTCTTCATGATGTCTGGTGGGTTGCTTGAAAATACAGGGACCGTGTTTCTATTTTGGTGACTTGTAGATGATGCTGCAGTTTATAGCTTGTTGGACAAATGTGTCTAACTATAGACTCAGATGGGCCTGCTCTGCCTCTTCTGGGCGTATTTGTTGATATCTTGTCACGGTGGTAAATCTTTCCCACATACAAGCTTTCTTTTGGCTCTCATAATGATCTCGTGAGATAAGTAAAAAAAAAAAAAAAAAATACATTTCCCCATTTTATTAAGGAAACTTTCTGAGAGCATCAGCCCCTTGTTCAGGGTCTCTTGGAGAGTTAATTTAGTGGATTAAATTTTTTAGCTTCACGCTTTCAGTCCCAAAACTAAACTTACTTTGTGTACCTCCAGGGGAGATCTGAAACTGTGGATTGTATCAAACCCTATGTTTTTTTGCTATACATACACACCTATGAGAAAGTATAATTTATAATTTAGGCACAGTAAGAGGTTAAAAATAAGAACTAATACTAAAATAGAGCAATTATAAGTAGTCATGTGAATGTGGTCTCTCTCCCATATCTTCCTCTACTCACCCTACTTATGATGACGTAAGATGGTAAAACGCCTGTGTGATGCGATAAGGTGAGGTTAGTGACGTCGGCATTTTGACGTAGTGTTAAGCAACTGTTGAACTTGTCATGATTCATCAGAAGAAGGATCATCAGCTCCAGACCTTGGCTGACCTCAGGCAACTGGAACCGTGGAAAGTGAAACCAAAGATAGGAGGACTGCTGTGTTTCGTGGGGAGTCAATTCTATAATGAATGGGAAGCCACTTCGCCCAGTGCCATAATAAGCCTTTAGTAAGGGTAGATCACAAATTTTATCACCTTTCAGGTGGAAGATTTGATGCTGGAAAATCACAAGTCTGTGGGCTATAACATTATGATTTTATATTTCAATTGGAGAAACATGGCCAATGAAAAATAAGAGTCTATGATAGGACTTATGAAAGCTTTGAGGAGAGAGGGTCATGGTGTTGGGGTGGTGATTATGAGGGTCTAGTACCAGCGTACAAGAATGACCTCAGTGAGCATGTGCTATTTAGGTTGCAAGTAGCAGAAAATCTACCCTGAATCTACTTACGTTGGAAGTAAATTTATTAAAAACAAAGCATAGGGACATGGAGTCACTTACAGAATCTGAGGGACACCTGAAAAAAGGGATCAGAAGGGCAGATACTGGGCAGCTCCAGGGCTGCTGGCTGTAGGGTAACTGATGAACTACCTTTGTTGAATGCCTCTTGGAGGATGAATCACCCATGTTCAGTCTTTTTCTTCTCAAGATTCACAGTCTGTGAACACAGGCCCAATGGTCCAGTGTTGGGGTGCCTGGCTGATTCTATCAGAGCAGCATGCAGCTCTTGATCTCAGGGTTGTGAGCTTGAGCTCTATGCTGGACAGAGAGATTATTTAAAAAACAAAGCAAGACAAAACAGAACAGAACAACAACAACAAAACACCCCAAATCCCACAGATAGATGGCTCAGTTTGGAGAAAATGCCCACACGGAGCACGTTGACTGGTGGAACCAATCAATTTTAGCCAGTGGAGAAGGAGCGCTTTCCTTAAACAAAACCGGAGTGCTTCTTCTGAGAGCAGGGGAAATAGATGCGGATGGCCAAAGTCCACTATGTATGAGAAGCCTGGAGGTAAAAGTCCACTACTAGTGTGGGTTGGATGATAAACAGAGAGTTGACTAGATCAAGACCTTTGTGTCAGGAAGATGCTGGGAAGTAAGTTGGGAGAATAGTTTGAGATGATGTCTTAAGGGTTCTGGGAAGCCACTGTAGGATTTTGGTGGAGGTTGAGGGTTACTTCCGGTTTTTATAGCAAGATATTCTAAATAAGTAACTTTAAAAAGGACTAGTGACTCTTAGATTAGTTTTTATCATTTTTGAGCCACCTCACACCTCCATGTCCCTGATTGTATTAGTGTTTGGCATTGGACTGCCAAGCAACCCCTTTGACTAGTATATTTAAAAAGACACTAGTGTATTAAAAAAGACACAATCAAGGTGACATCCTTGATTGTTTTTTCACTGATTTATTTTCAAGGATGTTTGCTTTTCCTTGGAATATGCATTTGGGAAATTGTGTATTGTCAATATACAGTATTGTCATTTTCTACGTACTGCTTTGAAATAACTGGCATATTCTTTTCATGGGGGTAAAAAGTCTCTCCAAATTGGCTATTCCCAATTACATCTATCTCTTAGCAAAGCTACTCTGTTAAGTCTTTAGTTTAAAAACTACTTAACAATAATGCTTTCTATATTGAGTTATTCCGAGTAATTGTAGCCAAACACAGACATAAAGTTATGAGCCAGAATTGTGTAGATATAATCTGGGTTTGCTTATCTTGCTAGGGGTCCCCAAATCCCTGAAATAAAGCTGATAGCATTCACTTTGAGAAGCGGTGGGTCTTAGGAAGTAATTTTGACACAGGCCCTTCATTGATGGTGTCTGTGCAGGAAGAGAGATTTTATACTTGGGAATGCAGTTTGAAGGGATTCTCAGGAGGGGAGACATTGTGAGAAGAAAGGATCCCGTAATAAGAATTCATATACTCTCCTTGGAAATAGTCACACTTTAACTTGATTCCCAGTCGTACATGAGGTTGGCATTATAAAAGCCTTAGAAAATGGGCTCTTTTATCATAGCTGGAAGTCATCCTCTATATTTTTAAACCATAAACTTACCACTTTTATTAAAAAAGTGTTCTGCATCAGCAGAACATGCTTGGAATGAGCCGACTTCTGAGCTCTAGCCCCACTGGGCTGCAGGGAAATGAGGGACCCATGATGGTTTTTACGGTTCATGACCGAGAGAATCTTGCCATGATAAGGCCATTGGAACGTGGCCCGGACGGGTCTGTTGGAAAGACGGATCCCAGCTTTGCTGGCTACGGAGTCGTAATCTATTTTCTGTTGGACAGCTTCGTTATCAGCTTTTCCTTAGCTGATTTTTAGAAACTAACTGATTCCAAGAGGGAATGAGTGAGCGGTACAGGAGATAATTTGTAGCTACAGTTAAAAATTTGTTCATTGGGGGCACCCAGGTGGCTCAGTGGGTTGGGCCGCTGCCTTTAGCTCAGGTCATGATCCCAGGGTCCTGGGATTGAATCCCATGTTGGGCTCTCTGCTCAGCAGGGAACCTGCTTCTCCCTCTGCCTCTGCCTGCCTCTCTGCCTACTTGTGATCTCTCTCTCTCTCTCTGTCAAATAAATAAATAAGTAATCTTTAAAAAAATTTGTTCATTGTATAAACATTAAGGATCATCATGGACGAGATTGGCAGAGGGAAGAGCGTTAAATAGCAGGAGGAAGACGTTGGTGTTCTGTTTGGTGGACATTCTCCTGTATTCCACGTCTGAGGGTTTCATACTATGTGCTATGTGTGAGCTAGCCAAACAGTCAATATTTAGTCTCATTAGTTTGAATTTATTTACCAGGAACTTTCCCTCAGGGTGTGTGTGTGTTGATGATATGTGTGGCATCTGGCTCATTCTTTCTGGGTTAACTTGGATTCTTTTTGTCTTTTTGAGCTCTGCTCGTGTGGGGTTTGCTGTTGGATGAGTAAGAGTATCAGAGAGTGATGAGTGCTGGCAAGAAAGTAAAACAGGGGAAGCCCAGAGCGGGGGAGAGGGTGGGGGAACATGCGGCAGGCTCCCTGGAGGAGGTGAGGTTTGAGTTTAGACACAAATACAGGGTCAAGCCAGGCATGTGGTTATCAGGGAGCCAGTGTTTCCTGCAGAGGATTGGCAAGCGTCAAGGCCTCGAAGTGGGAATAAGGCTCCAAAAGTCCCGGAGGTTTGAAGAAGGTAATTGGGGTGGAAAAGGAAGAGCTTGAAACCGGCTCAAAGGCCATCGGAGTGAAGTTACTCGAAGGATGATTAATGGTGATTCCATATGAAGATTCAGGGCTGTGGGACGTGATGTCACAGGAACTCTCAAGTCTTTAGCCTGAAAGATGTCAAGCCTTTTTAAGGGCCATTTCCAAAGAGCAGAATAGTCTAGATTTAAAAATAATAGCTGCTTTTGCTTTTAATGGGTCCTCTTTTTTTCAAATATGCTTCTATTTCAATAGCCAAAGCTTGACTGGCTGAGCCATTACAGGCTGGAGAGGAAGCAGGAGTGAAAGCACGTTGTGTAAGTGGTAACCTTCAAAGGACTTGGCACTGGAGACTTGAGTTTGAGCCTGAGTTTTGTCACTGACAACCTATAGGACTTGGGATCAGTAATGTCACCTCATTAGAACCCAGTCTATAAAAAGATGGTGATACCCAACCGCTAGTGTTATCTGAAGGGGATATGGGATATATCTGATGGGATTGACATGTATAAAATGTTTATTTTGTATAATGTCACATATCGTGCCATATTTGCAACCAAAGGGAGCTAAGAAGTAATATTCTTAGCAACTTGAAAAATCTAATTAAGGGTTCTCTTTAGGCAGTAGAGCAGAACTAATTTTATTTTTGTAATCAAGCTATTTCTTTTTTAAAATCCTAAACTTTCACGGAGAAGAGCTTCTTCCAGTGGTTTCTTTCTTTTCCTTCTTTTTTCTTTGAGGCAAGAGTATTCTCACTGAATTTGTGCGTCCATGCTGGAGACAATAGGGGAATCTCATTTTTTTCACCATGCTTCAGGTGCAGAAGAATATCATCAAGTTCTTTATAAAAGCTTACTTGGAAGACTGTGGACTTTGGCTTAGGATCATATTTTCTTTTCTTTGTGCTTGGTATTTCCCTTGAGAGGGTAGTGGAAGCATTGACTTTGGCGGACACGAAAGGCAGAAATCGGGGCATCTGGGTGGTTCAGTCAGTTAAGCGTCTGCCTTCGACTTGGATCATGATCTTGGAATCCTGGAATCGAGCCCCCTGTGGGGCTCCCTGCTCAGTGGGAAGTCAGCTTCTCTCTCTCTCTCTCAAATAAATAAATAAATAAAATCTTTAAAAAAAAAAAAAGGCAGGAATGAATGGACCCTTTACTACAATTGGCCATTTTTGTGCTGAAATCCTTCCTTGTGTGTGTTTTTTTTTTTTTTTAAAGATTTCATTTATTTATTTGACAGAGAGAGATCACAAATAGGCAGAGAGGCAGGCAGAGAGAGAGAGAGGAGGAAGCAGGCTCCCCGCTGAGCAGAGAGCCCAATTCGGGACTCGATCCCAGGACCCTGAGATCATGACCTGAGCCGAAGGCAACGGCTTAACCCACTGAGCCACCCAGGCGCCCCTGACGTGTTTTTTAAAACCCCTATGCTTATAGTAATGTTGGGTTAAGGTTGAGGTCCCCTGTGCGGAGCCCCTGACATTTTGTTGAGCTGTTTGTGAATACTCGGTTTCCACAGAATTTGGGGAAGTGTCCATGATGAGGCCCTTCTGTCTCCTTTTACCTGCTCAAACTTTGGGTCAAGATGTTGTCCGAAGGGGGAGGCGGTCACTGCCTTTCTGCTTGTTCCCCCTTCGCATGTGCCAGGTGCTTTCTGTACGTGGGGATCAGCTCCTGGCTCTGTCCTCGCTGAGCTTCTGGTCTGGTAGGGGTGGGGTGAGTGCCTGTAAATCAGGTTATGGACTGAATGGGCAGGGGACAAAGACCAGGAGAATGAGAGGGAGGTAGAGATGGCGATAAAAGAGCCAGGACATTCTGGGCTGAGGGATCGTAGAAACGCAGTCCTAGTTGGATGGGGGTGTGCTCATGGACAGTGGTGGGAGTTGGACTGGGAGGGGCATTCAGGGCCAGACCACAAAGCCCTGAAGGCCATGGTAAGGGGTTTGGATTTTATTCCAAGGGCAAGCTGTTTTGGGGTTTTGAATAGGCAGTGAGCTTCCTGTCACCCTTGTTGACATTTCACAGGTTGAATAATCCTTTGGAGATGTTGTAGGTGAGAAGGGCCTTGAGATTAGGTGGCCTAAGCACTCCACTCCCTCTTAGTCCTGAGACTGTGATTGTGGGTCAAGCAGGAAAAATAGAAAATAAGGTAGTGCCAGCCACGTGGGCCCATCTTTTGTATTTTGTGGTGCCAGCAGGCACCGACGTGCAGTGTTGCTGCTCTGTCTGGTATTAGTTGGGAAGGTAGGAGCCAAATCAAAAAGTTGTATAATCCCAATGACTTCCCCGAAGATGAAGTGTGTTCCTGTCTGGTTTACGAGATCTCCATGGTCTCAAGGAATTTAAAATTATATTCTGTGCTCGGTTTTAGGCAAATTGAAAATTGGGCCATTTATAAAAAGCACTTAGGAACTTTGATTAAAGCAAAGCAGCTGACAAAGGCATAAAAACAAAAGCCTTCCAGGAAATACCTTCTTTCTTCTTGTTTAGGGGAACTGATCTCTGGGGAAAGGGTGTATAATTGTGTGTGCGGACTCTCTTGGTTGTAGGACACTTGATAATGACATTCCTTGAGTCCTTTCTGGGGGCTAGGGATTTAATGCTCACTCTGACCTGTGAGGTGAGGAACTACTATTATCCCTGTTTTGGAGATGTGGAAACTGCACTCTGGAGAGAAGAAATGACTTGCCCAAGGTCACGCCCAACTAGGCAATGGCATCGTGGGCATGCAAACCTGGGTCTCTTCCCTATGCTCTTGTTCACTGTTCCTGCATCACCTTAAGACTTAAAGGCAAGGATCATTTGCTAAATGTGGATAAACATAATTTTTTTTTTAACCCAATTGACGCTGTGGCCTTCTTCCAGCCATCTCCAGATACCCACGGCCCCTTTTGTTCTCTTCCTCTGATCTTTAATTTCTGATTCTCTTAAAGCTCCTTAGGGCAATTTTAATTTTCTCTTATGTTTCCTGTGGTTAATAGCAATGTTGGAAGGTCAGTGCTGCTGGTCTGGTCCTAACTCTCTGGCTTGAGATGAAGGCTTGCATTCCTGCCCAAAGCTTCTCCCTGGTGGGGAGCATGCGCAGTTTTCCTTTCAGCACTCAGGTGCTAGCAGCAAACTCAAGCAGCCCCGCCCCATTTGCAGAGGCCTGGGAGAGCCCTGGTAGTCTCTCTCCCAAATTGGGATAAGGGGGAGGGAGCCGCAGGCTGGTACAGGTAAGAGAGCCCAAGCTGTGTTTCTTCACAGCTAACAACACTCAGCCCTACTGCTTCAGCCTCCAGCAGGACCATGGGAGCTTCCTGTAGGAGTGAATGTCTCCCTTTGGGGGTTAACCGGTACATATTCAAGAGCCTCTGTGGGCTCTGTCTTCTTGTATGCCTTGGAATTTCATCGTGAAGGAACCATCTTGGCTCTTTTGCTTTTACTCTACTCCTTGAAGCTAGACTTCCAGTTAGAAGGGTGGCAGCCTGTGGCTTCTCTAGTTAGTAGAGACTCTGGAGGTAGGAGTGGTGTCCAGAGACCAAGTTCTCTGCAAAGACAG